>NC_080571.1:73677171-73982171 GCF_030247185.1 Malaya genurostris
TACGGTAAACCTTGCACTGAAACTGCGAAAAAGACATCTTTAACCAAAGACAAGATCAACCGTTCAAACTAGTGAGCGCAGTACTCATGTTTCATCATCAAACCAACCAGCAACTGCAACCAATGTACAACAAGGCGCATCTAAAGCAACTAGCAACGAGCTCAAGACTACGAACAACAAGGAAAACGAAACGAAGACGGACACCAACAACAATACAACCGAAGAGGCAATGGATGACGAGACGAGCCACGAACAAAGTGCCCCTCAACCCTCGCAGGAGGGAAATGGAATCTCTTCTCCTCCTAGAAAAAGAGTGACAACGAGATCCACTTCCAAAAATTTAATATTTAAAAAATCGGCTAATTCGGCCACGTAAAGCTTGTACGCAAATAGGCCTGAATAAAAATACCTTTAAAAAAACGGTTATAGCAATGCAGTGTTTTTAATTTTCATTTTTCATAGATCATACACACTTTTTTTGTCGCTTAACTCGGTAATCGTCTCGGCAAACGATTAAATTGCGGAGTTTCGGCAATCTCAAATTTGACAAACGTCACCCAAGCAACCAGAAGTTTCATAGTTACTTAGAACAACCCCTTTCTTGCTGCTTAAAATTACACGCGGAACTTTTGAGAACTTGAAAGTACAGAACAAGTTCCGCGTGAACTTTCTAACTGCTTAAGAAAACACGTGGCAATTTTTGACAGTTCATAGTAAGAACAAGTTCCACGTGAACTTTCTCGCAGATTAAGAGTACGGGTGGTACTTTTGACAACTTGAAAGTACAAAACAAGTTCCGTGTGAACTTTCTCGCTGCATAGAAGCTGAACAATGTATTCTAGAAACAGCTTAGAAATTCGTTCGGTTGCGTCGCGCATACTTTCAAGTATGGATATTTACTTAAAATTGGGCTGCTTAGAATGCTATTGATGAACTTTGAGAGCTGCTTAAGCCAAATCAGTCCCTTATATCCGAACATTTGGTTTGGGCAGCTATTACCGAAATTATCAACAAAAAGTTTACTGTCTGTTCGACATACAAAAAATATACATTATGCTTAGAGGACGTACAATTGTAAAATGTACAATTCGGACTAAACGCCGATTGTCGCATGTGTTGATTGACACGCCTTTGAAGTTCGTGAACAATGACCTAAATGACTTCCCGTCAGAGAAAGCAGGATCTGGAAGGAAGCTTTCTCATACCGTTTTCGTTTTTGAACCTACACGCGGGCGACTCTGACTCCGAGTAAAACGAACACGTGGTACGCGCCCTAAACAACAACTCATATAAAAAAGAAAAAAAAAATAAACAAACTCGCATGGATGCGTGGTGCGACCCGAGAACATTTTCAGAGCGAAACTACGCGATTGGAGTCCGATCTAGAACGACCCCAGGTTAAAGAAACACATCACAAGTTTGCCCAAACAGACTCATAACATTAATGTCATTCGCCTCTTCGGGCCAGAAAAATTTTCTGACCCTATGTGCGGGGTTGGGAATCGAACCCAGGCCGGCTGCGTGGAAGGCATCGACTTACCCATCACGCTATACCCGTCCCCAAATTTGAAATTTAACTCACTCATTACCTTGTGATTTTGGAACTGCAAGACGAATCGATGATAGAAATTTGAATCGAACCTTAAAATTATTCCTTTTAATCTAAATGTGTGACAATCGATTAAGCATTCCATGAGATTTAGGAGTGAGTTTCTCTTTGAAGTTTATTGTCATTGTCAGAAACGGTATTCAGAGACCAGCATAACCCAAAGTAGTTCATATGTCCATGAATTAGTATGACGAATAAATTGAAACAGTTTTGAGCCTAACTTTGAAGATTGTTTTGGTACCATCTACGAACAAAATGAGCGACATTATTTTGATTTAATTACATATGTTATCCTGTAGTTCCGGAACCAGAAGTCGGATCCAAATGAAATTCAGAAAGCTGGGAGCATAGGACTGTTCATATGAGTCTAAGTTTGTAGAAACCAGTTAAGCCATCGCCGAGAAAAATTAATGGAATTTTTAATCACACAAATTTGCTTATCTCGACGAACTTCGTGTTCTTCCAGCAATTATTGCTGCCAGCAGCAGGCCCGTACCCAGGATTTCGTTTTGGGAGGGGCCCACAATAAGAAATAATGGATATAACTGATGATTCTTGTGCCTTTAGTATTTTTCGTTTTGTTTTTTTTTTAGGGTGAGTTCAAGTAGTTAGCAATTAGCAATTTAAGTAAATATGTACTCACATATTTTGTATTGGACAATGAGGGATTGAAGTAACGATAAACAATTTTGCAACGCGTTCTACTACGAGATTTTTTCAATCGGTGTTTTTTCTGTATTTTTATACTTATTTCGTTGCTTTATACGTTTTACCTTTGCCACCTGTTTACATATCACCTGGAATACTTGGAGTACAACCGTTTTGAACCGCCAAATCAACGATTTCGACGAGTTTCCTAAACCTAACATCCCACTATAATCAAACAATGGATGCCATTTCTGTTTGCTGTGCCTGCGCCCGCGATCTGGAAAAAGCGGAAGAAATTGTTTGCAGTGGTTTTTGCAGATCATCTTTTCATCTCAAGTGCGCGAAAATATCCAGTGAAATCCGTGATTCCGTCACTAAGTGTTCAAATCTTTTCTGGATGTGTAACGCTTGCACTAAAATAATGGCAAATGCTACGTTCCGCCAGGCAATTTCTTCAACAAACAATGCCATAGTTGCCAGTAGTGTTGATCACAACAAGGCACTTTTAGAGCTAAGACGTGAGATGGAGCAAAATACCATGAAAATAAATAAAATTCTAGCGCAAATGCCAGCCGGCCTAAAGGAGTTCAATCGCAAGGAGAATATTTCAAATAACTCC
Source organism: Malaya genurostris (assembly GCF_030247185.1). Taxonomy (NCBI): domain Eukaryota; kingdom Metazoa; phylum Arthropoda; class Insecta; order Diptera; family Culicidae; genus Malaya; species Malaya genurostris. The sequence goes on from NC_080571.1 coordinate 73,680,048, forward strand.
CGTAAACGCCCCCGAACCGATGATGATTCCTCGAGCAAGTCTGAAGGCACAAAAGATGTCGAACCGAACGTGACGATCCCACTGGCTACACGTAAGTTAAGCGAAGACATGTTTTGGCTTTACCTTTCTGGCTTTGATCCTAAAGCTACTGAGGATGATATCCGTGTACTAGTGCAGAGAAACCTGGATACCAAGGAGACTATTGAGGTGCGCAAATTAGTTCCCAAAGGTAAACATCTCGAAGAACTATCTTTTGTCTCCTTCAAAGTCGGTGTTGGTCTACAATATAGAACCATTTCTTTACTTACATCTACCTGGCAAAAAGGAATCATCTTCCGAGAATTTGATTTCCAACCGAGATCTACATTTCAATTTCAACATCCATAATAATGAAGGTTCTGATTCAATAACAATAACGACCCCGTTTTCTGCTACTATCTCACAAGATGACACTACCCGACACTCTCCATTGGCTCAGAATATTATCACTTCAAGCAACCCTAACAATCACTCGAACCGATCATTTACAGTATACTATCAGAACGTCCGTGGCCTACGCACTAAAACAATGGAACTTTTTTCGACCCTCTCTGCTTCCGACTATGACGTGATAGTATTTACAGAAACTTGGCTTAATAAGAATATACTCGATACAGAACTAACCGACCAGTATACCATCTATCGAACCGATCGTAATAATCTCACTAGCCGTTATCTTCGTGGTGGCGGTGTTCTGATAGGAATCAAAAAAGGCATCCAGAGTAGTATTGTGACCGTTTCTGCAGCAGACCGTCTAGAGCAAACAGCTGTTCACATCACATGCGGGAGAGCTTCTCTCGTCATTTGTGCAATATATCTTCCACCAAACTCGGATATCTCTCTTTACGAGCAACATGCAGTTTGTGTGAATGAAATAATTAGAAAATTTGCTGGCCGTGATAGGGTTATAGTTTTGGGTGACTACAATCTTCCGCTGCTACACTGGAGCTTCGACGATTAAGTCGGTTGCCTACTACCTAGCAATGCAGCTTCAGAACATGAAATTTTATTCGTTGAAATGATGATCGCTTCTGGTTTGCAACAGATAAATTATTTGACAAATCAGAATGGTAAACTGCTTGACCTTGCATTCGTTAGCTGGGCCAGTGATTGTGAAGTTTTTGTACCCTCTTCGTCTCTGTTGAGATTGGATCGCCATCATCCTCCCTTCGTATTAAAAATAGAAGTCTCACTTTCTTCGCATGTGGATGTCGAGGAAGACACGCTTTACGATTTCAATCGGTGTGACTACCATGAATTAAATGCGGAAATTTCACGTATAAATTGGGTTGATATACTGACGCATGGAACATTAGATGAAGCAGTTGAAAAGTTTTACCGTAAGCTAGATTCTATTTTTCAACACCTCGTTTCTCGGAAACGACATATGCGTCACTCAAATAACAAACGACCTTGGTGGAACAGTGAGCTTCGCAACCTTCGGAACCGCCTAAGGAAGGCTCGGAAACGGTTTTTTCGGACAAAATGTGAAAATGATAAATTGCTCGAGCGAGATTTGGAACGTCAGTTCGATTCACTCAATGCATCGTGTTTTCGGATTTATATATCTCGACTGGAAAGTAACTTCAAATCTGATCCAAAACAATTTTGGTTTTATCTTCGGAATAAAACGTCTTCTCGTGGAATTCCCGAAAATGTTTTCTACGGGAATCACTCGTCTTCAGCAGCTTTGGATTCAGCTAATCTATTCGCGTCTTTCTTTCAAAGTGTGCTAAGTAATAACTCGCCACCTTTGTCAGAATCGTACCTGAATAGCCTACCGATGTATAATCTGAACTTACCAGCGATTGTGTTCACCGCAAGTGAAGTGCATACTAATCTGCAACGTGTCAATGGATCAAAAGGACCAGGATCGGATGGATTGCCACCTTCATTTATAAAAGAATGCTCTTCTGCCTTAGCTTTGCCGGCTTCACTACTTTTCAATCGTTCCTTAGCTGAGAGGTATTTTCCGGCGAAGTGGAAAGAAGCTTTAATCGTTCCGATTCATAAAGCTGGTAACGTTCATGACGTCGATAACTACAGAGGCATTTCCATTCTGAGTTGCTTACCAAAAGTTTTCGAACGTATGCTGTTGGAGTATCTATATCCCGCAGTAAAGCACATTATTAACACTGATCAGCATGGCTTTGTCAGAAAACGATCAACAACGACTAATATGATGAGCTACGTTTCTGTACTGATTGACAAACTCGAAAAACGACAACAAGTTGATGCGTTGTACGTTGATTTCTCTAAAGCTTTCGATTGTGTACCCCATCTGCTCGCAATAGAAAAATTGAGGCGTGGTGGTTTCCCCGACTGGCTGACAGATTGGATTTTTTCGTATCTCACAAATCGCATAGCCTCAGTTCGTGTAGGATCTATTCTTTCTGATTCTTTCAACATTATATCAGGTGTTCCCCAAGGAAGCCATCTAGGTCCACTACTCTTCGTACTGTTCGTGAATGACCTATGTAGAGAATTATCGTCGCCTAAAGTAATGTATGCAGACGATCTCAAATTGTATCGCATCATTACTAGCCTTGTGGATTGCTGTGCCTTACAAATGGACGTTGACAAAGTTATTGACTGGTGTGACAGAAACGGTATGAGTATAAACATAAAAAAATGCAGTGCAATTACTTTCTCACGATCGCAATCTCCGATCGTATTTGAATACTCTATGATGGCTGTTCCAGTTCAACGCGTTTCTGCTGTCAAAGATTTGGGCATCGTCCTTGATCGTAAGCTTCGTTTCACCGAACAATTATCTTTAGTTACGGCAAAGGCTTACGCAGTTTTGGGACTTATCAAGCGCAACACCAGAGACTTTGATGATGTGTATTGCCTAAAGACAGTTTACGTCGCTTTAGTACGCAGTATTTTGGAATACGGAGTAATAATCTGGGCACCCTACCACAACGTCCACATCGATCGAATCGAACGAGTTCAAAAATGTTTCATTCGATTTGCACTACGACGACTTCCATGGCAAAACCGTCTTCAATTACCAAGCTACGAAAATCGGTGCGCTTTGATTAATCTTCCTACACTACAAAACAGACGAATTTTCCTTCAACGACTGTTTGTCTTCGACTTGCTTTCAAATAACATCGACTGCCCAGCGCTTTTGGAGAGATTGCATTTTAATATTCCTGGAAGATCATTGCGGAGAACAGACTTTCTTCGACGATCAGTCCATCGCACACAGTACGGTCAAAACAATCCTATGGATGTTTGTTGTCATCGCTTCAATAGTGTTTATCATTTATTTGATTTTACAATGAACAAAAACGCATTTAAAATTAAAATATTTATGTTAGGTTAATGTTAGTAGTTGTATAGTAATAGTCTGTGCGATAATTTTATTTTAATCGAAGACAAATTTAAATAAATAGGTAAGAAGTTCTATGTGTCAAAGGGAAGGGATAAATTTTTTACATTTCTTTTATCATATAGTTTCATAGTTCGGACTCGACTTTTGGCAGACTTTCTGGCCGGAAAAACTGAGTGATGAGTATTAAAACCTTTAATTTCAAGGGTGTGTTCGTATAACCCACGATGTAAAAAGGAAAAAATATTTTGGTACTATTCAGTAAGCTTTTCTAGTTTGCAAAATTTGTTGATTATTTCTGGAACAGATGTTCGAGCCGATTCAAATGAAGTGCCTTATAATCCCATATGATCCTATTGAATTTCATCGAGTCAACTTCCGTATCTGGATCGGAGAATATATTTAAAATTTTCACTTTGTATCTCTGATCAGGACAGTATAAAAATTTAAATTCGTCATTTGGAGTGACGATGCAACAACAAAAAAATCTTCTTAGTAGCGGTCAAAAACTTCAAAATAGAACCCAAATAATATTTGCTTAGTACTAATCCTCATGGCACTTTCTGGTCAACCATTACCATTTCCTTTAATTTTGACATTGATTGTAATCACTGTGAAAACCGACTTTTAAGCTTCGAAAAAAAATGCGATTGCGAAAAGAAGCGGGTTTGTTAAAACTGGTTGGTTAAATCTTCTAATTAGCAGACCTGGTTTTGACGAAATGGTTTTGACTTTGGAAATTCTGCCATCTTTATATCACACTTAAAACCATTTCTTGAGCTCGGCATAATAAAATGCCGAAACTGATCAGCAACACGTAAATTTGCTGATTGCTCAGTAATCAATACGCATGTTTCTGAACTTCGTTAAATGCATTCACTGATATTTCGGTAAAATGCTTCACTTTGCCGAAATTTGGCATAATTGCTTGCTGAATTTATCAGTAAACAATAGATATGCCGACATCAGCAGAGACGTTTGCCGAGATTTCGGAATATGCGCTAGCTGTTGCCGAGATTCAGCACGACAGCTGTCATTTATTGTCGCATTACATTTTCGCTTCGCATTGTGCGATTATTTTCTAATGAAATTCTCGAGTGAAAAAGTGGATAATCTTCGAAGAAGTGTGGAACCGTGTGGAGAGCGTCCTCGAGACAAAACTTTGGGGGATATGCGAAAAAATAACCCAATGCATGGAATAATTCAATAGATCAAAGTATATGCATCATTCAATATTGTATTTTTGTAAGCCAAAAATCAATGCATATTTTTATTTTCATATTTCCAGCTCGACTCAAGGTGGCCGCATCTGGAAACGCCGCTTTTTATTTATGCTACATGTTTTCAGGTAAGCTTTAAGCACTACTGGCAACAAATTTGTAAGCCTCCTTTAAGTGTTAATAAAATGAATTTTTTATCCTGAATGGCGTGTTTATAATGTTGAGAAAATACAAACAAAATTAATTGACTAGATTTTTAATTACTGATGATTCGGTAATTTATTTTTTTCATTTTTTCGTTTTATTGGATTGCCGAATATTCAGTGAACGTTTCACTGAGCAAACAGTAAATCTTATGCTGACGATTTCGGCAATATCTGACGTTTGTCAAATTTTAGGGTGCCGAGACGCTCAGTAATTTTGATTGCTGATTACTCGGCTGTGCGAATCTCGGCATTTTTTTGCCGAGACTCAGCTAAAAAAATTAAGTGTATACATATGTCATGTTCGAACGATTATGTTGCCAAAAACGAACCGTGCTAAAATCGAAACGTCGTCGTCTATTAGGTGCTAAGAAACAATTACATAAAACAATATTGAAAATCGTGTTTCACTTTACTCCGAAAAATGGAAGGATTTTAACATTCTATGACTTGTTGGATAGCTATTACCGTGTGGAATCTAAGTCTAAAAACATGTTCTGTTTTCAAGATCAATTGTGGCAGATATTGTCAAAAAATTTTGACTTACAACTTCGTATAACTCAAAACATCCGATCTCAAACCATTCATTAGCGTTAGGAGACCTTTCCTTTGAAACTAGTTTGCTAAAAATCGGTTCAGTCATCTCTGAGATCTCGACCTCTTTGCTGACAACATATACACGGACATTTGCTCAGTTCGTCGAGCTGAATCGATTGGTATATGCCACTCGGCCCTCCGGGTTTCGGAAAAAATTTCTGAAGTTTGAGCGAATTCTATACCTATTTTTATGTTTATAAAAAAGGTAAAACGTAAATGTCAGTTGTCTAGCCGAATTTCGGCTAGAGCTAACACATATTTTGAAGTTTCGGTAAACGTATTTACTGATCTCGGGATAATTGTTTCTAACCGATGAGCTCAGCTCAAGATTTTATCAACTCTCGGTTAAAAAAATGCACAATAAATTTACTAAACGAATCTCGGAATACATAATATTGATCACTGAGCAATTAGCAAAATTGTGTGTTGCCGATCGGTCTCGGCATTTTATTTTACTCAGATCGGGAATTGGTTTTAAGAGTGTAGATTTTTGGAACTGAATTTATTGCCTTAATTTAGGATCGGAACTCCATGTCCAGAATTCAAATTCAGGAATTCTGGGACAAAACTCAATTCAATTCTAGATCTGGATTCTGGAACAAAATTTTATATCTGAACTCCGAACCAGAATTTTGGAACTGACTGCTGAACCTTAATCTAATTCATGAATTCAGTTTCAGAATTTAATTCCCAAATTCAGTTTCAGTAATCATTTTCAGAATTCATAGCCCTTGTGCTGGAATTGAACTCGGAACTTGGGTTCTGGAATTAGGTTTTGAAACTGAATTCTGGTTTGGAATTAATTTCTAATGTTAAATTCGGAAGCTGGATTTTGTAAATGAGTTCAGTTCCAGAATTTTATAGAAATGAATTCTAGAACTGGCGTTTTCGAGAACTAAATTTTGCAATTGAATTCGGAACCAGTCCCAGGTTTCAAATTTAGTACTTTAATGCAGCTCCAGTTCCAGAATACCCAAAACCCAGATGGCAAAAAGTTCTCAACAGTTGTAAATATCGAATAAATTTCTCAAAGTGGTTCTTTCTAGAACCATTGAACTATTCCCAAAGAACTATCCGAAGTTTTCCTTCTGAGTTCGAATTTTGCATTCTTTATTCCGTTCGACTTGTTTGATTCTATCGATCCTCATTCGGGAACACTTGAAATTTCGAACACTAAGCTGTCAACAATACTTATACGTTATTTTTATATTTTTCATTTCTCAGTAAACACTTGTATAAACAAATTAGAACGATTCTAAACCGAACATAAGTAATACGTACGCAAGTCGATCGAGTAATGTTCGAAAATCGAACAACTCGAACGGTTAGTTCGTCTGGTATGGAATGTGTGGAACCTGAAAACCCCCTACCCTTGACCCAGAGTAACCCATAAAGGGAACAAATATACAATTTCTTTCGGCAAAAAAATAAAAACTTTGCTTTGTTGTGTAAATCTTTAATGCTAAAAAATGTGATCTTAACCGGGATTCTATTGTATTTTTTTTCATTAAAGAACGTAGATGAGACACCTTTTTCTGACTTAATTGTTATTGTTAGCAAGCAACTCAAAACATTGTTAGAACAAATTCTGTACAGTGAGATCGTTTCAAAACACAAGCGTAATTTGAGAATCTCTCTTGTTTCTAATGGCTTCACTCACTGCTTGACGATGGGCGCGTGTATTCGGACGAGTGCTTCGTGACGTGCTGATTTTATCTCTTTGAGAAGATAATTAAAGTTAACCTACTGCTAGTACAGTACAGCAAAATGAAAAAAAAATGCGTTTAAAATGTTGTTTTGATATAAATTCAATTCTTATTTATACTGTTCTCCAAACTAATTGAGTTTAGTTCGATTTTTTTTAACTTAAATTCGATTTGTACAGTCGTATTGTAAAATTGCCTTTTCAATGTACGGAGGAACGCACACAATTTACAGTCCTAACAGTTAAAATTCCAATATAGTAAAGATTTTGCTAACGAATTTTATCGTTTTTCTTTATCTCAATCTATAAACCATAAGAAGAATGAATCTACGAAAAATGTTAATTGAAGCAAAGGAAAAAAAAACTCTTAATATGCCAACCGATGTCAGGTTTCATTTCGCTAGCTTAACACTAACTGCCGTCTATAGCTACATACGAACAAGTGAAGTCACACACGCTCTTATTGATCTAACATCAGTGTCTGTATGATAGTCTAATTTGGTGCTACCTAACATAAAACGTTACCCTAAACCTAAAAGATAGCAAACTGTACGAGAAAAACCACTTTATACAAACGCATTGAATCGTTCCGTGTGTCTGTGTGAGAATCCAACTGGCTAGCAGGTCTAGTCTAGAATACCTTGGGCACCAAAATGTTTCGCACCGTCGAGCAGTAGCGCTGCCAGGCCGAGTTGTACTTCTTGGCATTTCGATCGTTCAACCGGAGGGCCCGTTGGATCAGCAGGGCCACAGTGAAGAGCACCGCCAGAAGTGGAGGCCAGGCGAAGCGCCAGTACAGCAGCGGTAGCAGGGCAACGTTTTGCAGGATGTCTCCGACGTAGTTCGGTTGGCGGATGTATCCCCACCATTTGGCCACCAGCAGGCGCCGGCCTTGGAAGGTCGGTAGTGTTTCCAGATCTGCAGAATGGAAATCTATTTTAGTAAATGTGGCAACTATTCGGATGTATCGATGTGTCGAAGAATAAATAACTGGGTTCTATACAGGACACGACCGAGCTCAATGACATTGAAAATAAAACAATTCTTTACAATTAGGTTCACATTCTGATATAAAGTTATGGAAAACTTATTCTAGTTCAAATGCTCACATTGTTTGCGAATGAGTAAATTTACATTTTGATAATAATTGGTTCTAATTTAGTTTCATTCCAAAAATTGTTATACTACACTCAGAAAAATAATACAGTAACCGCAACCTGTTCTTCATGGTCATTTCAACTATGTACTCAAATAATAGTAACGACCATGCTAACAGATTATTCACCATCCGTATTGTAATAAGCACTAAAACAAAAAACCTACTACTTGAATATACTATTTTTCTTTATGACTTTTCTGGCGTGGTAATTCTGACAATCATTAAAATAAGAACGAAAAAGTCCCAATGACAAAATTACAAGTAAGGTGAAATTGAACTTCCGGTCACCATAAAGTTGAGAAGTGATATAGTTATGACTACCAGTGTTATTCCCCAAGAAATTCGCTGGTAAAAAAACCCGAACGATTTCATAACAGAAACATTAAATTTCCTGAAAAAATCTCCATAATAAACGTTTACATTCTATATAGGAAAACGTGTATTTGTTGATGTAAAAGCTTCTTCTTGTAAATTCGGAAATGAATGATGCAGGAAATCATTTCTGTTGTGATCAGCAAATTTGCACGAAGGGGTGAGTAAATTAGCGAAATTAATAAATTCAGATCAGAAGGGATCTTTATTAGGAAAGATCACAAGCAACCTTCTTCGGCAGTGATCAAAAATGGCCAAGCGTGACGTCTTTTATGGACAGTCTCTAAGTAGCTGCTTTGTTTATTTTCGGTCACGGGTTTCGAGAATGTCACGAGTTCAAAATGTCATGACATTTTCATAATAGGACTGTCATATCCGCTGTGACCGATCTGTGGCGATAAATTGAATGCGAACGGCGGTGTTTTTATTACCGGTTCAATTTCAGTTTTGAAAAAATTTAATAGCAAAGTTTGTTCATGCAGATGTTTTAAAAATATTACAACTATTCACTTAAATTTCATACACGAGGTATCAGGAGCGCAGCTTCTGCCTTTCTAGTATGACGCAAAGGCAAGAAATCTTACAGCAGAGACAATAAGTTTTGCGCTCGTATTACTTCTACAATTCTGGTTCATGCTAAACGGGGTTTAAAAAAAAGTGAATCCAAATTCTGGAAGTCAAAGCATTTACTTTGCTTTTCTCAGAGCAGAAAACAAGTAAGGATACACAAAAAACCGTCTACATTGGGAAGCAAGACTCTTGTGCATGTTCCCCTACACCTCATCGATATAAAACGAATTTCAAAGTTAAGGCCATCGTCCAAGTACCATGCGCGCGGGTGGTTTTAGGAAATTTTCGATGGAAATTTTGAAAAATTTGCCAAAACCAAAAACATACAGACCTTTGAAATACTTTTCTCTATCTACAGGGTAAAAATGGCTGGAAAATTCGTAGGATTTTCCGAGTCTTATCAAAAATAGCTCTGAAAAATGAGTGTTTTTGTGATCTTTCACAATTATCTGGAAAAATAATGCGATGACATAATTTTTTTTTTCAAATAAACCTTATGATGGATACACAGATTACATTCGGACACATTTTTGGAAAACCTTTTCACGCTTTTCATAGAAAATCCACGAATTTCAAAAATTTCCGCAAAATCGGTTATATGAAATTTGTTGATTTTCCATAAAAAGCGTGAAAAGGTTTTCCAAAAATGTGTCCGAATGTGATCCTTGTTGCCAGCATAAAGTTTTTTTTTCATACCATCGAATTATTTTTTCAAATAATTGTGAAAGATTACAAAAAAAGTTAATTTTTTTCAGTGCTATTTTTGATAAGACTCGGAAAATCCTCCGAATTTTCCAGTCATTTTCACCCTGTAGATAGATAAAAGTATTTCAAAGGTCTGTATGTTTTTGGTTTCGGCAAATTTTTCCAGTTCTAGTTTTATTTATTCGACCTGTTCTACTGTCAAATTTAAAACTGGTCTACGATGCCGTTCTTTTTTTTGTATATTTGAAACACGAGTAAAACACTGCTGGGACTACCAGTTTTTCTTGTTATAAAATTCAGATTTAAATTTTGTAACTGACATAAATTATGCATCTAGAACTAGAACACTACCGAATATGCCCTAAGCCTTTTTGGCGGCTGTCTCTCGAAAGTTGTTGAATTTGAAAGGAACTACTGTTGATTGTGGCTAACCATTCTCAGACTGAAATAGTAGAACAACTATCGGTGAGAGCAAACGGCGACATTCACGAGAGAAAATGTCATGAGATCTATGACATTTTTCATCCGCTGTAGTCGTGGCGAAGTCTCGGTTAATTTTTCAAAAGGGCGTATAAGCAAGTGACAGTTTCTCTTTGTTTACTTTCTCTTCTATTAATTACCAAGCGGTTTCCACGTTTATCACTCAACTCTTTGCATGAAATGATACCCGAAACTTTCGACTTTCAAACAGAATAGTGATATCAAAGAAAATCTTTTTAATCACATCACAATAATCGAAAGAGAGAGTGATTAAAGAGAAACTGTCACTTGCTTATACGCCCTAATGAAAAATCAACCGAGAAGTATAATCGGCGATTGCTGTCATTTGCGCGGATTGACCGTTCGCTGTTTCGTGTCATTCTCCACTACCGTTCGCAAACCTGCTGGTATGACTCTAATCATTTTTATTAAAATTATTTTATCACCCTACCGGCAATATTGTTCAGTCACTTGTGATTATTGTCATAACTTGTCCAGCAGTCTATTTTCTTCTGATCATGGCTCGCAGTAGAAGTTACATTTTCATATGTTAATTAAAAAGAAATCAATTTTAAAGAAAATGTTCTTCTTTGCTGTGCACCTAACTTGTTCTCATCGCGACAAAGTCGAAAACGGAACGTCAAAAACAATAAGTTATGTGCGCTTTGCATAAATTTGGGCGTATATCTTAACCTTGACCCCTAAATGACTACTGAAAATATTATTAGGTGATATGGAAGCATGTACAGTCGTCACTTTTTATGCGAATTTTTCAAAAATAATGCGGTTTTGTATGCGCTACGTATTCCTCGCACAAAAAAGACTTGCGTGTAGTACATCAAGTTAAATACAAAAGTCTATCGGACAGAGTAAGAAGAATAAGCGTGCACCCATTGTTAGTAGGGCAAAGTTATCTGCATTCATCTCGTAACTCAAGATTTCGTAATATTTTTATAACGAGTCTGTGTCTAAACCTCAAGTACCTATCTGTCTCCCAGTCTCTTCAACATATCACACAGCTGAATCTTTATCTTTATTATCAGCACAACACGCTCTCACCCAGCGAAGGTCGTTCACATTCCTATGCAAATAAGAACAAGCATGAGCATGAATCGAAACAATTGCTGCTACAACCGACCGTTCGCTGCGTGAACACTGGTAACGCTAGGATCGTTCATTCGATCTGTTCAGAGAAAATTAAAGCTAACAAAAGAAAAAATAAAACCCGTACTCACCGATAAACTTCTCGCCCAGCGGATTAAGTCGATATTGATGCTTGAGCCGGTTGCTGGAACGTTTGATGATCAATCCGACGATCGCCACGAGAGCCACTAATGCGAGCATCCAGTTCGGCACATCGGACAGCTTGTGGGCGGCCACGTACTTCGGTAGCAAGGTTAGCGTGAATGGGAAAATAGCATATCGGAGCAGTAGCAAAGCGCCAAAACCTTCACTTTGCAAATCGAAGGAAAACGTTAGATGATGCTCGTATGCTATCAAATCCAACAGATAGATGACAGTGAGGGATGCCACAAGAACCGGGGTGGCCTCGAATTCCAAGTTTTTCGCAAAGTATGTTATTTGTTCCGTATAGGTTAGGTTTGATTCGGGTTCTGTCAGTGGCAACGAAGGGAAGTGCAAGTTGCGATAAAGAATGATAGAATTGAAGACCAGTGCCAAAATAATTGAGATATGGTAATGGACCAGTTTCAGGTTGACGATGTTGAACGCTAGCGGATTTATTTCTCGTCCCACAAAGTAGTCGGCAAGAAATTGGCCGGTTTTGGCATACGGATTCCAATTGGTCTGCGGTATGTAGCGCGATTTGAAGAAGGCTATGGCGGCAGCGACCAGTGCGTACACTAAACTGATCACCAAAAGTTGATTGTAGCCTTTGCTGATGATTGAGATTAACGGATAATGATAGCAGTATTCGGCAACAAAAAAACCTAAACCGGCAAAGATACCGCATGACAATCCGGTGAAGGTAAAACTTTGCTGGCCACGAATTTCGTCTACGATTTTAACTGCCTTTCCAATGGGCAGTGCGGTTATCAAAGCAATGCCCCAGGTGAACAGGAGAAAGATGATTCCAATCTCGCGGTTGAAGTACGTCGACAAGGTCTTAAATTCATCCCAATTTGCCGGAACCTTGAAGGTACAATCCCGGTGGGCGACTCCGGAGCAGAAATGGTTGGTGAAAAATATGAATAACGGTACTAAGAGAATGACAGCGGCCGCTCCCCAGTTGCCACCGAGTTCACGAAGTTCTTGCAGTTGCTTCGTTGCACTTCGTCTAGCGTACGATTTTTTAATGGAAATACCATTATCATCTTTTCGGAAGCTTTGGAATTCAACATCTTCTTGATCGGAAAATTCCTGAGACTCGTTGGCCACGCTCACTGAACGGGAGGCAGATGGATGGCTTCGACCGGTCGTTGTTACGGTCGATTGCTGGCTGGTGTTGGGTGTCAAACTTTTTCCGCTGGAGAGCTTCTTTATACTGGCTTCCGTTTCATCCAGAATAACCGACAACTGCTTGTCACGCAAATTTTTCTTGAACGGTGGACTCTTATCCCGATTTTCGGAGCTTCTAATTCTGGTAGATCGTCTGGGTTCATCTGGAGATATTTTAACAGGTACCACGGTTTTTGCAGCAGGTACAGTCCGATTAGATTTACGAGCTGGCGATGCTTTTCTGGCAGGAGACGGTTTTCGAGCCGGAGATGGTTTTCTAGCCGGAGACGCTTTCCGTGCCGGTGATGCCTTCCGAGCGGGCGACGGTTTTCTGGTGGGAGATTTTTTAGGTGGTCTTCCGGGAGAAACTCTACGGCCAGGTGATGGTTTTCGTGTCACCGGTGGCGACGGACTCCTATTACGGACTACCGATTTGCGGCCACGCTTCGCAGTTTCCGCTGGTCCAGGAACGACAGCGGCTGATGATGCTATCGAGGCCACTGACCCCCCGCCTCTCGTTGCGCGACGACTTTCCATTCCACCTGAACACACAGAAAGAGAGAAAGAGTCAGAGAGATACAGAATAAAACCAGATCAGGATATGGCCCCAAAAATAGTAGCAAGCTAAAACCACCCGACGGTGATGCAAAATCAGCGCTTTTCTAGTTTTATGCTCTACGCGGTACACCGGTACTGGTAGTAGTAAATATGCTGCTAAGCGGGTGAGATCGTTCTCTCGCATCACAAGCGAAGTTTAAATTTCCCCATCCATCACGGTGAGAAAGACAATAAGACAGAAAAAAAAACGCGCGTCTCTTCCAAAACAATTTCCGAGCTCAGGAATTTGCACCAAAATACACACCTATATCTATCAATTTCACCGTACTTACTTGCTCAATCTATGCTCGGTTTAATGGACGATCGAATATCACTGGTTTGAGGCAATTTTATCTGGAAACAGTTACCAATTTAAAGTAATGCGAGAGCCACCGTTTTCTGGCCAAGCATCAGATAGACGCCATTCACGAAATTATGCTGCTTGCTGATGTGTATGCGTACCTACGGTTATCAGCTATGCTTTTTGGTTTGGTAATGTTGGCAGTATATCTTGTGACAAGCGCTACGATTTTGTGTATGTGGGTAACGAGTGTAACGGGTTTGTGTCTATGGCGATAAATCTAAGTTAGTTCATGGAGAGGGCGTTTATTTAGGATATGGATGCATTTTTAGGACGTTTGTTTGGCGAGAAGGCAAGCCCCAAAAAATCGTTCTAAGTATAAAATTCGCTAGTTCTTGGATAAATGCCATACATTTTAGTAATTGTAATCTATTTTGTAGCTTTTTAGCACATTATGCGATGTCGAAATTGTCAAACCAATCTGCTATTTAGCGGTTGAATATTGTTTCGTCTGTTTTATGAAACTAAGCAGACTTCATTTAAACATAACGTTAATTTTTGATATCCGCTATGCGAAACTGTATGGTAGCTGTCTTAACATATTGAACACGATTCTGTGTTTTGACCAAACGCGAAATTGGCATTCTACGAAAACACTCGGATCGAAATACAGAATGTAAATTTTTACATTCCATTCGACCGGAATACAGAATCGAGGTATTTAATGAACTTTTAGGTCATCCAGTATGTACGTTAACGCTAGCATCAAATTTTATTTTTTATTCAACACATCAAATGGTTTCAAATCTTTGGTTATCACAAAATTCGCTCCATCCTTGCACATCCGAGTCATCAAACGGGCAATATTTCTCGCATCATGCAGTCCACTGTGCGGTCGCCCTTCGAACCGTATCCCTAGGCTTTCCAGGGCTTCTCCGAAGTTAGCCGGTCGTCGTTGATACAATTGCTATTGGGGTAAAACGAGTGGAGTGTAATTAAATACAATACACTGAGCAAATACTGATCAATCCAAACCCTATATATCGTTCGAACGTCAATCCACAAATCAAAACAGGACGGCTTGGGGATTCGTTTACGTGTGCATTCTTTGCTCAGACATGATCCCAGATCCCAATCAGTCCACGTGGCAAAAGCTACATTACCAGTCTTGTCTCGAAGTTCAGTTTTTGGCAGATAAAGTTTACGTTCCAATAGAACTTTGTTCAACCATTTGTTGAACAAAATGAAGCACGTTGGAAGAGGCACACCGGCGTCAACCTGCTGCTGTCGAATTCCGGTTAGCTCTGTGCAGAACTCACTCAACCGAGGGTTCTCTATCGGCATAACATACTGTTGGAATTCCGATTCAATTTGGCCACTACTTAGATTTAGTAGCACAGCAGGAAATTCGATGATTTCGTGAGTTTTCCATTTCTGGGTTTCTTTGGTCCAGCAAGTAGCTTCCAAATCCATAACAATAATGTATCGGAATGTTTGGGTCGAGTGTCTGGCAGTTTGTAGTCGACAGGAAGCACTATTTGCGTACACAGTTTCCACTGCGTTAAGCAAACTGGAAGGAGATAAAATCTGAATATGTGTGGTATCTAATGAACAGATAAATACCGTGCAAAGTCTAGCAGAGAATCTCTGGAATTTCGACTGTTCATTCTCGTTTCAAAACATTAACTGCATAGCAATTGAAGTTTTCTAAATTCCTATCATTTTTTTGTTTTTATACCGATGAGTAACCTAGGGTAACGAAAACAATTCGTTTTATGATCGTTATGCTCGATTCCAAGAATTCGTTCTGGAACCAGCGATGCCAGATAGTTGTAGTGTCATTTTCATTGTATCCAGCGGGGGAAAACAAGGAACGACCTTTGTTCTGCTCGCCAGGCAAGCAATTTTAATTTTTCTTAAAAAAAACTGCCAATTTCCGAAAATATCCTTAGAAAAATACAAATTTCCGTTGATTTTATCTACGGATCCGGACATCCGTAGTAAATCACCGAATCCATAAGTCTACGGAATTTCCGTAGATCTGACATCACTTCTTTTTGCTGTTCTATCGGGTCGTTATTTCCACTCGTTCCCGAACGATAAAAACAACGAAAACAAGTTTCCAAAAGCGAATGTAACGTTTGTAACACTACTGAATGTATTTCAAATAAAACGAAATATTTTAATATGAACCACAGGACATACGAATTTTTATGATCACTTTGGTTTTAGTATCGTTTGTGAACTTTGGATTTTGAAATAAATGACGTATAATAATTTTGAACTTATCGCCAAATATTTATACACGTATCATTTCTTAGTATTTATCAAAAATTATATAAAATTTTCACGAAGGAATATTAAGAAATACGGCAATGCCAGCAGTCATTTAGAAGTGTCTCGGATAAAAGTAAAATGGCGGTGTAAAAACCCCTTATAATTTGGTGCTGGATCATCTGAAATTAAAAAAAAATCAATGTTTATTAGTTCGATAATAGAGAAGAATTTTTATTAGTAAAATAATAAATCGAAATTTGAACTTTTCACTCTTTTGGAACTCTTTGAAGGGGAAAAACGGATTTTTTGCGAAAAATGTCCGTCACTATTTAATATTGTAAAATAAAATTTTTGAACAAGTTTGAAAAACGCCGTGCCACTTCTAGTATGCAAAAAAAAATTAGAGGGTTGTATTCAAGACACGACCGAGCACAATAACATTAAAAATGAAATGTTTCTAGGGTTCCCATTATAAATACGAAAATAAAGATGATAATGATGATGATACACTAAACTAAAAACTTATTCATTTGACTAATTACAAACTTGCTCTAGTTTAAGCGCTTAGATTGTTAGCGAATGATAAAATTGACAATTAGATTCTTTCTTGATAATTGATTCTATTCAATTTTGATCCTTTTCCACAAATTTTTACATTGTTAAGTTTTTGAATAACGTCCTTTAACTAGAAGTCAATTATGATGAATTCAAAGTTACTCGAAATTTCAATTTTAGATACAAACAACCTAAAGATTTGAACCTGAACAAAAAAATTATTTTTTTTTATGATAATAATTTTCGAGAAACGTACAAACTTATTAATTTTACAAACAGTTAATCGATCCAAGAGAAGATTTTATATATTTTAACGAAAAATGTTGTGTTGGAGTTTACACTCAGTAATAGTGTAATTTTATTAATCCTTTTTCAAAATCGTCGATAATCTTCGGAAAGTGTCGGTAAATAATATGGCAACAATACGAGGAAGAAAACATGTGAAAAAATCCGCATAAAATATTTAGTTATTTACATTGATTTTCGCTTTAGTATATTAGGAATATACGGAATGGATTCGCAACAAAATTCCGAAATTTTGTTCATATTGTAACTTGATGTTATTAACACATTAATGAACATTGTCTTAATTACAACGCGTGTAGTCATCAGACGCTTATTGTTTTGAAGCAAATAATAATTCAACTGAAACTGGCGGTTAACCAAATTCTACGAGGGTTCCTATTCAAACGATACATGTAAAATCGCAAGTAAGCTTACCTTGAGTTTATCTTTGAAACTATACGATATTGCATCTAATTGTACTATATATGTGAGCCTGTGGAACTCATTTATACTACTAAACCGAGGAGGCCGCTTTTAGATAAGTTTCAGAATTTAATTTTGAATCATTTGTAGCGTTTTATTCCTGGTGGGACAACAACTTGTTCAGTCACATTGTCACGTTTTGTTCGTATGGGAATTGAGATTTAAGTATGCAAACCGATCAGTTGGCAAATTAAAACATTTTTAAGTTTACAATATTGAAGCTTTGGAATCATTTAAATTAGGAAAATCCATTAACAAATCATCGAGGAACAAGCGCTGCAAATTAGATCCGAAAAATCAATCGCCGATAATTCTAAATTAGCCTGATAGTTACCAGAGAACCAAAATAAAATACTCAATTCAAACCAATTTTTCAATGGGATGCAATTGAAATATTCAAATGTCGTTATCTCATAATAGGCATTTTTAATGGTAAAATCGACCAAAAATTTGCTAAACACATGGGATATTTCGAAAGAATCGGTAAACACGCTGATTCGGTTCTCCAATATTTAGATGATATATAAGAAACTCAAGCGAACACGGTGTTGCGCAGACAACAGGAAATTTCACCAACGCATAATGCAAAAGCGACAATCCAGCAAGTGAACGCATATACAATTCAGTCATCAGCTCACTGGACGAGCTACTTGTTTCATTCACAGTCAAACATCAAATAGGCAAAGAAATATTGTGCAGCCTATATTTATAGATTTCTCTTCATACTACGCAGAACGATGTGGTGTTTTTTTATGTAATACGCAAAGCCTCCTATGCCGAACAAGAAGTTGACGTCATTTTGTACAACAGGGATTGGTGGATGAAAACATAGGTCGATTCCAACCATTTTTTTCAATAGTATGCTATTGAAATACTGAAACGACGTCGTCATACATTTTTAAGTTAAAAGTTTCCGAATCGATTGGTTGTTAAATTATAACAATCCATCAACAAATGACCGAGTTATTAACGTTCAAAATTATGACACAAAACAGTTACGCGACTTTTTTTGAAACTTTTAATTGACACCCGACCCCATATAATGAAGAGTAATGCATTTTTAATGCCAAAAATGTGGTGCTCAAAATTACGACAGGATCCGAAACAATAGGATTGTAAACGATAAATAATGCTCTGCACTAACAATATACACATTTTAGGTTTAAGAACTTTGTACTTGCGTTGAAATTTCTATAAATAAAACTGAAGAGTAAAGTTAAACATTTTACGCGCTTGGTCCGAGAAGGTATTGAAACTCGACAGGCATGTAAATAATCGCAACTGTGTCAATTTTACTCTAATCGACTTGAAACTTTGACACAAAGCTTTTGAAAT
The DNA here is from genome assembly GCF_030247185.1 of Malaya genurostris. NCBI lineage: Eukaryota > Metazoa > Arthropoda > Insecta > Diptera > Culicidae > Malaya > Malaya genurostris. Next base: position 73,698,725 of record NC_080571.1, read on the forward strand.
TATGCGCATTATGATGCTGTCGAAATCGTCGAAAACAGTACACACTTAAAACTTAATATTTATCACGGCGAAAAAAAAGCTGAAAACGAACGGCAAAACGATATTTTACTAATAGTACCCACTTAGAAAAAAACGTTCAACGGTGGTCCTTCATTGGTCCAATACGTTGTATCATTGGTCCAATGAAAGTCCAATCAATCGTTCAACGGGAGGCCAACACGGGTCCTTCGTTTGCCGATTTTGAAACAGACCGTTGAACCGAATGCCATTTTTTTCGTTCAACAAACCCGGCAGACAGAGGTCCATTGTTGAGCCATTTTTAACATGAGGAGTTGGAGCCCCGTTGGACTAGTTTTACTGCAGAATTTCTTAAGTTTTCTCTACTCATTTGTTTAAACTAACAATACATACCTACACAATACTTCTACTTCACGTAGAATAACAACAAATTTTCTTTCTATGTAAAGGTAACACTTAATTTTCACACTATTTTTGCAAGAGAAAAAACAACAACAAACCGTTCCAGCAAATTGAACGAATATTTCGTGCAATATATCGTTCAACAAGCGATCAAAAATCAACAAAATTGAACGGCCTGCTGAGAGGGTACTGTTGTTGTTCCGTTGAATTCTATTATATCACGTCATTACACTCTCACAAAGTCACTATTTTCACAGTCACTATTTTTCCGAAAGTGTATCAAACGTTATAATACAGATACGTATTTCGGAATGCTATTTGCATCCTTCTTCAGAGTATCGGTTTTATAAGTTTATTCTTAAACTTATAAAACCGATACACTGAAGAGGGATGCAAATAGTATTCCGAAATACGTATTATAACGTTTGATACACTTTCGGAAAAATAGTGACTGTGAAAATAGTGACTTTGTAAGAGTGTAATGACGTGATATAGTGGAATTCAACGGTACAACAACAGTACTATTAGTGAGAATATTCTACTAACAGCTCAAACAGAAATTTAGTGATATTTTACTGAAATTTCGGCTAAGATAGCTTTTTTCCAAAATTCTCGCTTTATTATTTCAGATTTCTGGACAATTCAAAATGTTATACTGATATATGGTTTTGTAATTTACCGTGTTTACTAGAGATGGTCGGGTATCGGGTATTTTACCCGAAACCCGACCCGTACCCGACGGGTTTTTGGTCGGGTACGGGTAAAAATTTTTATTTTCGGTCGGGTACGGGTAAAAAAATTTACTGCTCACTCGGGTACGGGTCGGGCAGCGAGAAAGTTCACGCGGAACTTGATATGTACTTTCAAGTTCTCAAAAGTTTCGCGTGTACTTTTAAGCAGCAAGAAAATGGATTTTTAAAGTAATTGTTGAACTTCTGGTTATTTGGGAACTTACTGAAATCTCGGTAAACAACTTTTACACAACCGGAATTCGGTGATTCATCAAAGTATTTTCCTTCAGTGCAGAACTGAGTGATGTAAATAAGTGCATGTGTTCATATGTGCAATTAGTAGCGAATAAGAATTTAATCCGAACATAGCGATATGTTTCGTGATATTAAGAACAAATTTGTTCACGAAAAGAAATCCGTTTCTGCTGTTATGATTAGAAAATCATGAAACCAATCATTTTAACTTATCATGAAATCATGAGCAATAACTCTTCTCCCATGAAAATTAATCATGGTACGAAAATGCGTTACTTGAAGAATGCATTTCTTTCAAAGCTCGTAAGTCTAATTTTCTACCCGAATATCACTTTGAACTTTGAAACTCTGCCTTAAGTGATGTGATAGATTAATAGATTAATGGTAAAGCAAAAAGCAGACATTGAAAAGCAAGATCTACTGAAAATATTTACTTGATCCTGAAGCATGTTAATCGTGTTGTTTTACCCACCGGCTGATAGAGAATTAAACATAACATAAAAATAAAGACAATGAACCGAAAATTAACATCATAAGAGACTGAGCACGGTTATGCTTTGCATTTGACAAACATCAATTACATATTTGATGTGATCGTTGTTGCTAGAATAATGTTCCGAGAGCTAGCGTTTAATTCGATTGTGAATTTGGAACACCATCTAACGAAAATCAGATAAATATTTTGTTCAACCACTTTGATTAATTTGTTTCATAGATATAACAACACAAGCTGTATTGATGCGCCTAAATATTATGAATAAGACGATTGCAAGAATTTGACATAGAGTTTCTTTTTAAGAGGTTTGATTCACTCGTGTTTTTTCATGTAGTTCGTTTAAGTGTTTAAATTCTGAAACACAAAATCAAAACTGAAGTAATGAACGCAAGTAAACACGTTATCTCTTGCGTAGTCGTTTTTCAAAAACAGAATATTTTCATTTTAAAAGAAGTTCGTCGTGCTTTTCACTGAATTTATATTGCAAAAATGACCATCGTTGCAAAAATCACACATAACGCCTGAATTCATGTTGCAAAAATTACCATCGTAGCAGAAACATGCCTGAAGTTATACCCAACAACTTCAAGTGCGTTACGTTTAAATTTCATAGAAATCAGTCCGAATGGATTATGATCCGAGAAATTTATTCATGGTGTATTATCATAACAAGAAAATATATTATTTTCCCCAAATCATGACTCGTTTTGTTCATTTCAAGAATCGGAATTTTGCCCGTGTTCAATGTTCGACGGTTATTCGGACTCCGGTATGATATGTTTCATTAAATATTCAATGTTTTATTGAGCCATTACATTCGCTGTAGACCTTTTTTTCTGCGGAAAATCGAATTGTGTTCTGTACTGTAAATAACATGGAAGTGCATCCATTCTACGGCCTATATGTTTGGTAATATTTTCTTCATAGGCACAATTTTTTTCTTATTTTTACATTTCCTAGCCTATTAGTTCAACAGCCAACACAATGTTGGAATAAATAAATAAATCAACGATAACGAATATTAACTGGTACGTTTATTTTTTATTTAAAATTTTATTTTAATTAATTGCTTAAAATCTCGGCATTAGCTCACATGCTTGAACACCGATAATTTCGATAATTTGTTTCCAAAAGTGACAAAGATCTCGGTAATTTATAGTTTTCTCGAAACCGAAAATCTCGGTAAAAGCAAATTATCTGTCAAATGAAAAATACCGAGAATTCCAGTTGTTTTAATGTTTACCAAGATGATTACCAAACCCTTGGCTGTGCAAATCTCGGCAAAGTTTTGGCAGTTGAACCATTGAAGCAGTTTGATTGCAGAAACTTTCCAAAATCTGCTTGAAAATTTAACCTGGCATCCCTCACGGGAACGACATGTGGATTTTGTAACCACTGATAAAAATCGGCCTCGTTAGACCGATGTGTTTTACACTTAATTTCGCTGCATATGTTTCGACACTTTTTTTTTTTTTTTTTTTATAACTATTTATTGGAATATGAGTTAAAATTAAATTATTAAGATTGAAATTGGGTGTTCAGCCACAAGTGGTGACTTTTCAGCCCTGTTATATATATATATGATTTGGTTATTACCATGAAGACATCATTTGCTTCCGCAATTCTGAGATTTTTGTGTAGGGAAAATTCTAAACCTACTTGTATTGTGTAATGGGAAAAAGGAACTTATATACTAACTTACTAACTAATACAGAGAGCGAATCGATTCAATTGAAGATTGCATCGATTTTTGTCGGAATTTGCTTATAATATTATGTGACATTACATCTAATGGTTCTATATTTGTGAGTCTGTGTAACTCATTTGTACTAAACCAGGGAGGACGCTTCAGAATCATTTTCAGAATTTTATTCTGAATCCTTTGAAGCGTTTTCTTCCTGGTGGAACAACAGCTTGACCAAATTGGTACCGCATAAAGCATGGCTGGTCTGAAAATTTGTTTATAAATTAACAATTTGTTTTTTAGACAGAGCTTAGAATTTCTGTTTATAAGAGGATATAAACATTTAATATATTTATTACACTTTGCCTGGATTCCTTCAATGTGATCCTTGAAAGTGAGTTTTTTGTCATACGTTAAACCTAAGTATTTAGCTTGATCAGACCATGTCAATTCCAAGCCATTCAATTTGAGAATGTGATTATTGTTTGGTTTTAGAAAAGAAGCTCTTGGCTTGTGAGGAAAGATAATTAATTGCGTTTTTGCTGCATTTGGTTTAATTTTCCATTTTGACAGATAATCACTGAAAATATTTAAACTTCTTTGTAGGCGACTGCAGATCACTCTTAGATTTCTACCTGTGGCTAACAGACTTGTGTCGTCACAGAATAGCGATTTCTGACAACCAACGGGTAGATTTGGAAGATCAGAAGTGAAAATATTATACAAGATTGGAGCTACACTCGAACCCTGCGGAACACCGGCTCGTACGGGTAGCAATTCAGATTTACAATTCTGATAGCTAACCTGAAGAGTACGATCAGTTAAATAATTTTGAATCATTTTGATCAAATAAATAGGAAACTGGAAATCAGACATTTTTGCTATTAAACCTTTGTGCCAAACACTGTCGAATGCTTTTTCTATGTCTAGAAAAGCAACTCCAGTGGATAACCCAGAAGATTTATTTGATTTTATCATGTTCGTTACTCTGACAAGTTGATGAGTAGTTGAATGTTCATGACGAAATCCAAACTGCTCTGGTAAAAAAATTGAATTCTCATTTATATGAGTCATCATTCTTAACAAGATAATTTTTTCAAAAAGTTTACTGATAGAAGAAAGTAAACTAATTGGGCGATAACTTGATGTTTCTGCTGGGTTTTTATCAGGTTTTAGGATAGGAATTACTTTAGCGTTTTTCCATCTTTTTGGGAAGTAAGCTAATGAAAAACACTTGTTGAAAATTTTAACCAGGAGTCTCAAGGCAACATCGGGAAGATTTTTAATAAGAATATTAAAAATTCCATCATTACCAGGAGCCTTCATGTTTTTGAGTTTCCTAATAATTGATTTAATTTCATCAAAATTGGTCTCAAGAATGTCATTTGGTAATAACACTTGGGTTGAAATATGATCATACTTCAGTGAGACTTCATTTTCAATAGGACTCACAACGTTTAAATTAAAATTGTGGACACTCTCGAACTGCTGAGCAAGTTTTTGAGCTTTTTCACCATTTGTAAGAAGTATTTGATTTCCTTCCTTGAGAGCAGGAATTGGTTTCTGAGGTTTCTTAAGAACCTTAGAAAGTTTCCAGAAAGGTTTAGAATATGGTTTAATTTGTTCAACTTCTTTAGCGAAATTTTCATTTCGCAAAAGAGTAAATCTATGTTTAATTTCTTTTTGTAAATCCTTAACTATGTTTTTCATAGCAGGATCACGAGAACGTTGATATTGTCGTCGACGAACATTCTTCAACCGAATGAGCAGTTGAAGATTGTCATCGATGATAGGAGAATTTAATTTAGTTTGAGCTTTGGGAACTGAAAGATTTCTAGCTTCGATAATATAATGATTCAAATTATCAATTGCTGTGTCGATGTCCGCAGAATTTTCTAAAATAGTTTCATGATCCACATGATTTTCAATGTGAGATCTGTAATCCAACCAATTAGCTCTATGATAGTTGAAAATAGAACTAATTGGATTAATTATAGCTTCGTTGGAAAGTCTGAATGTTACTGGAAGATGATCTGAGTCAAAATCAGCATGAGTAATCGGTTCACTACAAATGTGACTTTGATCTGTTAGAACCAGATCAATTGTAGACGGGTTTTTCACGGAAGAGAAACAAGTAGGATTACTGGGATGAAGAACTGTAAAGTAACCAGCTGAGAGTTGATTATGAAGTATTTTACCATTACTGTTATTTTGCCTACAATTCCACTGGACATGCTTAGCATTTAAGTCCCCTATTACGAAAAATTTCGATCGATATCTTGTAAGTTTTTGCAAATCGCCTTTAAAGAAATTTAATTGTTCGCCGGTGCATTGGAATGGCAAATATGCTCCAGCGATGAAATAAATTCCATGAATGGTTTCAACTTCGATTCCCAAGCTTTCAATAACTTTAGTATTGAAAGAAGGTAAAATTCGATGTTTAATTTGCCGTTGGACAAAAATGGCAACTCCACCACCAATTCCAGTAAACCTGTCAAATCGATGAACCACATAATGTGGATTACTTTTCAATTTTACATTTGGTTTAAGAAAAGTTTCTGTCACAATGGCAATATGAATTTTGTGAACTTTGAGAAAATTATAAAATTCATCTTCACTCGATTTCAAAGATCGAGCATTCCAATTTAAAATATTCAAATAATTATTTAACATCACTGTTAAATTTTAAATTCATTATAATATTATTTGCAAATTTCCATCCGATTTGAAATGCTTCAAAAAGTGATGAAGTCGAATTCATTTGGATGATCATTTGAAAAAGTTGATCTTGTAGGTAGATCATTTTATTTTCAGTTATATCGCCTAAATCGACTTCATTTAAAGAAGCGAATGGCATTGAAGGAATATTTGTAGGTAGACTGCCATTAGAAGAAGATGATTTGGCCGGTCTACCTATTAATAAATTGTTTTCGTTAGAAGAAGAACTGCAAGGCGGTCCTGTGTTTTGATTATTTACATTAGAAGAAATAGGAGATAGATTTCTACCTAATATACCAGCATAACTGACATTAGAAGAAGATGATGACGAGGTCGATCTACCTGTCAATAAATTGTTTTCGTTAGAAGACGAATTGGCAGGTGCCTTAGAAGAATTTTCAGGTATATTCTGTAAATTTAAGGTCGTTGATTTGACTTGTTGTCTAAGCGAACGAGCGTTTAAAATTTTTTCCCTGACAGGACATTTCAAATAATTGGATTTATGATTTCCATTGCAATTTGAACATGAAAATTTATCAGTGGTTTCATTCATTGGACAAACGTCTTTCGAATGCGATTTACCACAATTCAAACACCGTATATCCATATGACAATTTTTGGTTCCATGACCGAAGCCTTGGCAACGACGACATTGCGTTAAGTTTGCAATACGATTATGCCGTTTATAATGTTCCCAATGAATTTTAATGTGGGAAATGAAACGTACTTTTTCTAAAGTTTTCAAATTGTTTACATCACTTCGATTGAAGTGTATTAGGTAAAGTTCATGGGAAATTCCAGAGCGTGGTTTAGAAGTACCATTCGCTCTTTTTTTCATAAGTATTACTTGGGAAGGGGCAAAACCAAGCAATTCTTTTAGTTCATTTTTAATTTCATCAATACTTTGATCATTTGATAATCCTTTCAAGACAGCCTTGAAGGGTCTGTCTGATTTTATATCATATGAATAAAATTTATGAAGTTTTTCGGACAAATATCGAATAAGACGTTCGTAATCTTCCAATCCATCCACCAAGACTCGACATTCTCCTCTTCGTCCGATTTGAAATGAGACTTTTACTTCCGGGAGAAAAGTAGAAAGCTCAGTACGGAATGCTTTGAAGTCGGAAATCATCACCGTCACTGGTGGCATAGATTGATGTTTCTTCCCAGAACGACAAGCGTCCATTTTGGGAATTTTTGAAGAATTTTCTTCTATGTCGCTACAATCGGATTCAGGTAGAATCTCGTAAATATTGTTAGACGGCATAGGATCAACGGAAGGGAAATCCGTCCGTTGTCTTTTATTTTTACATTCAGATTCTATAAGATCGTGAATGTTATTAGAAAAATGTTGAATAACGGATTGTGATTTATTCCGTATTGAATTATTTTTAGCCTTAGGCTTGTTGCCTTTCCGGTTGGACGCAGGCATTTTTGAAATTAATGAAATTTTAAATTAAATTAACTAGGCTAAATTAGTCTTCGATTAGACTCCTAGCTAGCCTTAAAAAAGGCTGATTAATTTCTTAGTCACTCTAATATCACTCTTTGTATCACTTAGTCACTCTAATATCACTCTTTGTATCACTTAGTCACTTAGTTAGTGATTCAGGTAGCCTTGAAAAAGACTGAAGCCTTGAATCAATGAAACTCTAGGTAGCCAGAAAAAAAATTCCAGGAGCCAAGAGCTATACGCGTGCGGTGCGAACGACTGTTCAACACCGACTGATGTTTCGACACTTAAATTGCAAGTATTAATCACTTCAAATATTACGTAAATGGCATCATATTAAAACCTATTGATATTCCCTTAAATTTCATCAATAAACAGTAGATACATCTTAAATGAATCACACATAATAATCAATTTGATTGACACTTGCAATTTATTTTTTGACAACTTTTTAAAATCGCTTCTTTTCATTCATCAAAATTCGTCAAACGACTTGTTAAAATCCAGGCGATCTTTTTTTTTGTTCACTGATCCTATTCCGTACATCGCACTTTATATAGAACTTGAAGAGTTTTCGACTTTTTCGAGTTTGACCTGGCATCTCTGCTTCGAACATCTTTCCATAATGCAGACCAGAGCAGAGAATTTCTTCTGAGGGCTATTTACGGTTCTGTTCTAGTTGAATTTTTGGGTTACAAGACTGCCAGAACTACCCAAAGTTGTCCTTTATCTTTTGCTCATGCATTGGCACCTACCGCTATCAATCGAATAAACTGAATCGACCGTGTCACATCACGATGCATATTTTCGTTCGTAGTCTATGTGCCGCTAATCCACTTTGTACGAGCATGGTTTGCTTGGGGTTGTGGTGCTTTGGTAATGGTTATATGTAATATGTACATGACCCGAGCAAACGAAGCAGTCAATAATGGAACCGAAATGGCATTTAGCTGGTCCGTGTTATTGAGCTTCCTTTTCGAAAAACAACGGAGATAATTTTGTGAAATGCGCCTGCAATTATGATAAATAAATGTGTCACCCGTTTTTTTTTCAAACAGAAAAGCACTTATATCCTGCATCTCGAGATTTCGGGTTTTCCCTAATTTATCTTAGTTCACCACCCGTGAGTTTCCCGTGATTGATCAGAAACCAGTTAAAATTGTATATTGAACCAAATATTTGCGAGTGGTAGAGGAGTCATTCTCAACCAACCGAAATGCATTGGGAAATTTCTAACGAAATGTTGAATTAGAAATTAATAGTTAACTCTAGGCAGTCGGCTACCAATTAGTTTTAAGTTGAGGTGCTATGATAATGATAAAAGAAGGCGTTCATTTGAATTTATATTTCATTATTTATTTTTTCGAGCAACTATCGCTCTAGTTTAGTGAACCTCGGTTTGTATTTATGTTCTGTAGCTACTCTCATTTTACCAGGTCCAAGACAAATTTTGAATTTGTCCTGTTCTGCACAGTAAACATAGGTGCGTTCCTGTCAATTTCTTGACAAATTTAACCTGCATCCGTCCCTCAAAAATTGTAACACAAAGGTTCTAATGTATCAATTCGATACTTGCCATCGGAAAGTACTGAATTCACACCAAAAACAACAGGGTAATAGTTTTTTAATTTTTTACAATATTTGTTTTTTCTTTCCTACCTGAAATATTCTATTTGTTTCTATAATTTCTTGAATACAGAAACATATAACATATTTTGAAATATAGCAACTTGCCACAGATTTCCTTTGCGAGATCACCGATGTTCAAAGTTTCTACTTTTTTTGTTGTTCTGGTAATGGATTTCGTCTGCATGAAGAACAAATTTTCTTATGTGTAATGTACTCAAATGAGTTACAAATTGGTCATTACGAAAACAGACTTTATTCTCTACTGAGAATTCTAAAACCTTCTCTGAGAAACAATAAGTATCTGTGATTTTCAAGAAGTATTGTTTCACGCATAGTTTAATAAATTTCATCATAGACAACCAAGTCACATTTCGCCTCTCACCTCTCCCTCCTCCCCTGTATCGAGAACACTAAAATCCTGATTTGCAAGAATTATCTGTGTGGAATGCTCGTTTCACGGAAAATCAGATCAATTAGGCCTTTGACCTCTCTCCTTCCTTGTGAGGTACACTTATTACATCTTTCCCTAGGAAATACTCCTTGAATCGCCTCTGAGACGAGAGTATTATCTGTACTGGTCAAGAAGTTTCACCCACATGAAAATACTCTTATGACTACATTTCAAGTGCAATAAGTAATTCTCAATATTCTACTCGTCAGGACGCTCATTGATTGCTGATGTAGGGTAACGGCTCCCTATTTCATCTGAACTCCTATTTCTATCTCATCCCTTCACCTCATTACTTTGAACACCTGAACCAAACTGTAGAATGTTTTAAAATGATTATTCAAGCTATTGTCACACTTTCTCATCGGTAGAAATGGTTTTACATTCTTCGGTGATCTTTTTTTTTCATTTAAAACAAACTCACTTTTCAATTTAGGACACATTTTCTTCTCAAGATTTACAGTTCGTCATGTTTCTGAATATCTACTAATCGATTGGTTTCAAAACATGATCATTATTTCGCAAAACTACACTAGTAATGTTCACTTGGCACTTGTTTAATTAACGATTAAAAACTTCAAAAATTACCCGACAAGCAATAAAAGTCTTCACGAATATGAGATGAAAGTTTTTCACTTAGTTCACTTGATTGCGCTTTGTTTTCATCTCATTTGGTTTCGCAAAGTTGCCAATTTTTCTCATAATGTTACAAAAAAATTGTTTTACTTCTTCAAATTATCATCAACAAGTATTTTTGGTATCCGTGACATTAGTTTAATTTTATTGTTGATATTTATATTTCAATAAAACTGTTTCCACTTCGAATATTACGAGAAAGAGCGTGTTAAATACTAATGAAATCTAGTAGCACTGGTTTCTTTCCGTTATACGTCACTATAACATGTTTCATCGGCTGTGCCAGATATTTTCATAGAAAATCATGTATCTGCTCTATCTGTTTTCACTAATAAAATGAATCAGCTCAAATTGGTTTAAAATTTTAATATAAGTGTTCATCATCAAATTTTTGCACAAAAGATTACCATTTCAACATGTGATTTGTCCGTTGATTAATAAACTTTTAAAGAAGTACTGCAATCAAATACTAACAGATACTCAGAGAGAAAAGTCTAACTCAGAGAGAAAAGTTTACGAACCTTTACAAATCTGTATTAAACTTAGAAAATCTGTATAAAATCCTTAATCTGATTTAAATCAGTATGCGAACGAAAAAATCTATACAATACATATAAATCTGTATAGATGGCATCTCTGGTTCTGCATTTTGTTTTTAAAAGGGCTAATGCCTAAATAGTAACAATTCTGTTTTTTTAAGTTCTCTAAATTAACTGCACAGTAAAATTTCGAATTTAAAACGAAAGGTAACGAAAACAATCCAAAATATTTTAAATGTCGAAATGATTTCAAACTGTTTCTAAAAATATCGTGTGTTGGCTCATAGTTGGCATTAGGCACTTTTTAAGGAAAATTCTGACATTTTGAACCTGAGAGTGTAATAGTGCAATATTTTGGTTTTGATTGCTGTCGCCATTGTTAATTTATGGGATGAATAAAGGACCAACGATAGGATGAATATAAAACCTTTGTTATGAAATTAGGAACACAGTAGTGAACATATCAGAAGTGTTTTAGCTGATTTTTTGAATATTTTTTAATTTCCAAGGGATGTGAATCAATTCCCAGTGTGGAGCAAAGCGAATTGAGAAGAAATATGAAAAAATCGTAGTAATTTTAGTGGCTAAATCAGGTTTTTAAGGTAACGTCCTTACAAATGAGATGAAATAGGGCCTTACCCTAATTGATATTATCTTCATTTCTCCTGGCACTGTTGGATTACGATGTGACTAAATAATAAGCATAAATGTTGAAATATATTCATTTACTCCAATATACTTCAAATCCGATGTCTTTTTGCAAAGAGTGAAGAACTTTATCGATTTATATTTATGTTAGTTCTCTCTTTGTTTTGTTTTTACTTCAACAGGAAATAGGACTGAGTCTTTGACTTGTTGCGAGTAACGCAGCTTTTAGAATGGGACGGATAACCGCGAGAAAATCTCTCACCGGGAATCCTCAACCAACAACCTCCTGTAATAACCAAAGCGAAGAGATGGATATCTTAAGGAATACTCCTTTCAGAAATCCTCTCAGAGCGGATAGTATCTCTGTGAAAATCTTCACCAAGAGAAACCAAAACCTTCATCAAAAGACTGGACAATACCAGCAATACAAAAAAGGCAGAGTATCTCATTTGACAGTCACTTTCACAGTACAGATTTCAGTTGAGGATGATTTTAGTCAGTCTCTAAAGTTCATTTGACGTGACTGACAAGACGCAACTCTGGTTCTGATAGGCTCACATCCATACATAGCAACACTGCTTTTATGAATTGTATTATCAAATTGATACAATTCACGAACGAACCATTGTGTCACAGTTTTTGTAGCGGCTTCTGGTGACGTCACAGGATGCTGTAAAAAGTTTATTTCGTTGATTTTCTAGAAATAGAGCATGGGCCAAAAACGTCAGCCAAAATATTTATTACTTATTTTCAAATTTTAATTTGATCAATTTGATAGAAAGAACCGATTCGGGTTAATCCAATTTAGATAAGCTTAATAATTTTAGTGCTTTAAATTCGCAAACTTTAAAGTTGAAATAAATTAACATAAAACTATTAGTTGAATCAACTAACGATTTTGTTTGTTAAAATAATTTTGTTTGTTTGTTAAGCCCGGGTTGGTGGTTCAATGCATAGGGCGCTGGTCTTACAAGCCAGTTGTCGTATGTTCGAGCCCCGACCTGGAAGGATTCTTAGTGTCAGTAGGATCCATAGTACTAGCCATGCAATGATTCTGTACACTAAGAATCGGCTGCGAAGTCTGTTGAAACAGAAAGGCCAAATTCCACAAAAGGAATGTAATGCCAGGACTTTGTTTTTTTTTGTTTGTTTTTAAGAATTAAATGATTACTTTCAAAATAATTTCCAAGGTCATTTTTGATACTACTTTTTATTTCGATATATTTTTAAGTAAAATCCTCAAACTTACGCTTTGATTGGAATTTTTGAAGAAATTTCTGTTGTGGTACTGTAATAATCGAAGGAGGAAGTAATCGAATAGAAGTTTTCAAGCACTATTGTCGTAGGATTTAGAGCTCCATCAGTCCATTCAAGCTAGAGATATCCTGCATCCTGCAGGGGCTAGGGTCCACTAGGAGATTGATAGTACCTATTATCTTTCTTCGGACAGTACCAGCCTAGATGGAAGTGTGTGAATAGTGTGGAATCCGGCGGAAAAAAATGAGCCAAGAATAGATCCACTGGGTTCCTGCTTCCATATCGTAAAAGGCGACAACTGCAGGAGTTTCTTTTTCCTTTCAGTTATTAGATATTTTCAACGTTTTACTTCGGATTACTCTATTTTACTAAATTAACTCTTCAATCAACTGATCAATTTGCGACTAGCTTTAGATAGAAGTGTAATTTGATATGTTTTCTTCTTCTATGTTATTGCATGTCTTTCAAGATTATAAATTGAATGATAAAAATCAATTATTGCGAAAATTCGTTAATATTATTAAGCTAATAATAGAGATAACATATAACGGTATATTGAATAAATAGTAAAAAATACTTGTTTGTTTGATAAATTAATAATTTTCTCTCGGTTGCCGGCTGCGCAGATCAACCAATATAACCAATTATTAATTTTAATAAATAATTAAAATAACAAAGCGGAAATAATAAGAAATCAAGTCGCGCTTGAAATCTGTTGACCTATTTTTGGTGATTTTAAATGATTTTATAAAAATTTTTAGAATATGTCACTACAATGAATTAACTAAAAACTGTCCCAGAAAGTATGGACGCCACCAAACCCCGCTGCCTTCTCGCAATGGTTCAGAATCTGTCAATTTTTATGGCTGCGTCCTGTTGTTTACACTCTTCTCTAACCAAATGTGCAGTTGTTTATTCGTTTTCATTAGTCTGTTTCGAAATGCGTGGACTTTCAGCAGAACAACGTCGAAAAATTGTGTACAAATGGTGCACAGAACGCGGACTGTCACTGAGAAAGATAGCAAAAATGGAAGGAGTAAGTGAAAAAGCCGTGCGAAATGCAATCAGAAAGTTCGGTGAGGATAACACCTTTGAGGATAAACCGAAAACGGGTCGAAAAAATGGTCCTGCCAACTCTCAGTTGGATAAACGTATACTGAAGGCGTTCGAGCAAAAGAAGGTGGTTTCAGTTCGGGATGTGGCCAAAAAGTGGGCACTTCGAAGTCAAATGTTCTTCGTGCTAAAGAACATTTGAATCTTCGAACCTATAAGAAGCAGAAACACCCAAAACGTAGTTCGAAGCAAGAAGCATCGATCAGGCCGTTGGTTCGAAAGCTGTACAATACCATTCTTGCTGGAAATTTTAACTGCATAATCATGGACGAGGAAACCTACGTGAAACTCGATTACAAATCCTTGACGGGACCACAATATTATACGGTGCGAAATATATAATATATTGGTAAGAAAGCTATGGTCTGGCAAGCAATTTGTAGCTGCGGTAAAATTTCGAAACCCTTCATCACCACTGCTTCAATGAACAGCGAAATATACATCAAGGAATGTTTACAAAAACGACTTCTACCCATGATTCGATGCCACATGGATCCTGTTTTGTTCTGGCCAGATCTTGCTTCTTGCCACTACTCGAAATCAACGGTAAAATGGTATACTACCAAAAATGTCACTTTCGTCCCAAAAGACATGAATCCACCAAATTGCCCACAACTTCGACCAATTGAGGAATTTTGGGCATTAACGAAGGCACATCTTAGGAAACATGTCTCGGCAGCCGAAACCATTCAACAGTTCTAAAAAGATTGGAAAAAAGTGTCAAAACTTGTCACCAAGAAGTCTGTACGGAATTTAATGAGGAACGTTCGCAAGAAGGTGCGCCAGCTAGTCTACAATGGCTAAGTAGCAAATGTTGGGAATAATAATACACTTGTGTATTATTAACAGCGAAATCAAAGTGCTTCCATACTTTCTGGGACAGTCTTTAATACCCGAACCGGAAGTCGGATCTGGATCAACTTTTCGAGGACCTTTTAAATAATTTTAAGACTTATTATTTGCTTATTAGTTTGTGAAAATCGGTTGAGAAATTTCCGAGAACAAACCGCATTTATTAATAAGTTTGCACATATTTCCTTGTAATTCCGGTAACGAAAGTCGGATCCGAATGAAATTCAAGAAAATTGTATTAGTCCATAAGACCTTTCATTTCAATCTAAGTTTGTGAAAATCGGTTCAGCCATCTCTGAGAAACGTGTGTGACTATTTTTTTTTCCTTTTTTGGTGCATATCACCCTGTAATTCCGGAACCGGAAGTCGGATCCAAATAAAAAACCAGGAACTTTGTATCGGTTCAGCCATCTCTGTGAAAATTGGGTGACATTAATTGTCTCATACATACACACACACACATACACACACACACACACACACACACACACACACACACACACACACACACAGACATTTTGTGATCTCGACGAACCGAGTCGAATGATATATGACACTCGGCCTTCCGGGCCTCGGTTGTAAAGTCGGTTTTCACAGCGCGATTGCATAGCCTTTCTATATGGGAAAGCCAAAAACTGGCAGATAAAACCATTGACGAGATCGTCAACTGTAACCAATATACAGTAGAATATATACGTTAAAACGGATCAGGGTCATGTCGCCGAAAGCCGTTTCGCCGAAAGTCATTTCGCCGAAAGTCATCTCGCCGAATGACATTTCGCCGAATGGGCTACTTCGTCGAATGTCATTTCGCCGAAAGGGTCATTTCGCCGATTCCTGCAATTGTCTTAAAATCGTAATGAGAATCGTTTTAAAATAAAGACAAATTAAAGATGATAACGTTAACGCCCGTTTTGTTGACCTACCATTGTACTTCTTGAATAAAGATTGATTCATGAACCTCAGAACGGAGTTCCCAAAGAAACTTGTTGACTATTACCCACTAATCATCAAAGCAAGTCCATAGGTATCTACCAAGCAAATGTATCTGGTATTTTCCGTTTACTGTATAAAACAATATCTAGTGCGGCTTCGCCACATCGATTTGATTCGTGTGCTGTCCGACCTCGCTACCGCTCGTTCGGACCTAACTAAAGCAAAGAAACCTAGCTTTGAGTAGACCGGGCAAACGAGGCGGTTACAGGTTTGTATCCAAGAGGCCGCCGCTTCCGACGGCGGGTCGGAGGCCAACTCAGCCGGCGTCGCCTCGGCGGCTTTATGCCGCCCAGCCATCTTGGCTTCGGTTATGTGGTTGCGCCACATCAGATATACAGGAGGCATAATAACACGAAAAAATAATTTGATGTATTCGAAATTACCCTTTCGGCGAAATGACCCTTTCGGCGAAATGACCTATTCGGCGAAACGGCTTTCGGCAAAATGGCATTCGGCGAAACGACTTTCGGCGAAATGGCTTTCGGCGAAATTACCCGCTCCCCGTTAAAACAAACATCGACTTCAGTACCTTAAACACTAACTATTTTAACAGGAAGAGGTCAGAGAAATCGCGACAACGACCTTTTCGGCAACACATAACAACAGCAAATATGTGATCGCTGAACCAACTGACCCTCAACCATAGTTGGATGGTAATGAGAAAACCTCTATTCTAGGGAAAAATGGTGTCATTAACTTTCAATGAGAACGAGTTTTTGTGGATTTTTGATGAGTCGTTGTTGCATAGCTTTCAGGATCTTGAGCTGTGTGAAATGAATGAATGAAACAAATTTCTTATTAATGGTGATTTGTAGGCGGATCCAGATAGACCGTGTGAAAAACCGTCCTACTCATCACACATGACACGTCAGAACCGATTCACAGCAGTTGAATTTTGTTTTACTTTGGGGGGAGTGGGGAGGGGTACCAAATTAGAACATGTGTCATAAAAAGATAACTCACACCGATGAATCGTATAAATCACTTGCATGTTTGAAAGTGCTAAATTATGTGACAGCTTGCCATTCTAGAACAGATTTCGATCAAAACATTGTGGACCGGAGTTTTTCTGGGATCGTAAAATCCACCGTCGATCGGGATCTCGGCCCGAAGTGCAACCGCTCCGGTTGCTGTGTGGTACCTTTTTTGTGACCACACACCATCACACTGGCAGTGTTTCACGCGTGCAGTACAATCCGCGAAGGAGGCAGGCAGGCAGGCAGACAGGCAGCACTCCATAACAAGACACAGTCTTTGCAACAGAGAAGGTGCCGACCGCCACGCGCGCACTCACCTCCTTCAATGTGCAGCGCATTCGGCTGCTTCGACTCGGACGGTGGTGTGAGTGTTGTGCGCGCAGGTAACAGTTGAGCCGATGGCCCCAAGAAAACTCCACTTTACCACACTCTACACTACTTCCTTTAGTTTACTAGTGACATTCGAACCGTTGGGACGGAGTTTCGCTGCCAGTGCGCGCGATCGTATTTTGGCTGGGAAGTTGTTTCTGGTCTGGCCTGGCCTGGTGTTGTTTCTTCAACGAACGAATAAGTGACGAACCTGAGACACGGAATGCTGCGGCGGTGAATTATTTCAGCTCAATTTTTCGAGTTGTGATGTGGATTGGGCTTTGATGATTGGGCAATACGCGATGTTGTGAGTGACAATTTGGTGGCTCTGAAAACAGCTGATAATCGAAGGGGAAAGGGCTGCAGGAATTCTCTGTCAGTTCCGGTTACGACACTCGCCACCGAAGAGAACTGGACCGCAGTCGCCGCGAATGTGTCACAACGATGTCGCTGTGATAGTGTCGTGAGGTTGAAACCGTGCTTTTAACGACGTTTCGAAGACCGAAGGGGTCGGGTCCAGGCGGCTGAACGTACCGAAAGAAGGTGGTGAAATCGATATTGTGCAATTGATTGGTGGTTTGTTGTTTTCTTTCTCTTCCCTTACTCGGCGCTGTACTGGCTGGCAGCACTTGGAAAGAAAATGTGAAAATCGTAATTTTTCTACGACTTGTGTATGTTTTTGACGGTGTGCTAGAGTTATCAAAACATCGAGTGAGAAGATGGTAAATTTAATTGCCATCCAGGTGTATTTATTCAAGTAAATTGTAACAAGGCGCTAAACGCGAGTAGAAAGAAGGAAGCCGTAACTAGCCAAACGAGCCAAAAAAAAAATCCCAAGTACGCAGAAGCGAAAGATCACATACACTCGATTCGGCCAAACATTGTGCAGTTTTCGTTTTGTTTTGAGTGTTGAAGTGAGAGGAAAAACTTACCGAGATGGGGCACTTTGGATGCAAATCGCTTGCATGCATGTGCATTCTGTTGCTGAATGTTGGATTACTCTTGCAGCAATCGTCAGCGCAGCAAAGTAAGTGGATGGTTTTTTTTTCTCTCCCTCGTCGTTTTCTTTAATGTTTCCAATTTTTTTCTTTACACCGTGAAGAGCTGATGAGTTAAACGTCAGGTATTATCATTTTTCCCACATTCGAAGCTGTGTGCGATTGTCGAACCGTAAGCCGTTTGGCAAAAAGGTTATCGCCGCGTTTTGCACGACACCTGCGAGGGAACTGTTTGTTGTTTTGGCTAGAAAAAGAGGCAGCTGTTTTATTTTTCCACGAACCCAACCCAACCCAACCGAGAATGACTCTCGGGTCTTCCATTGTTTGGATGCGACGAACCCCCGGATTTTTTGGGGGCATCCAAGCGCTTCTTGTGCAATAACGACGTGACGTGATAAAACTTAAACACTGTTTCTTAGACGATCATGCAAATCGACTTAATGCATCGAGTGGAGCTTCTTTTTGTTGTGGTGAAATTAATTAATTTCAGCGTGTTCAATTTTTGTACTTGGCATCATACGCCCGCAGTTGAGCATTTTGTTTTGATTTTTCGCTTAGCTAGGTGTTGAATCACAAAGCAAATTGAGATATGAACTTCATCATTAGATAAGATTTGCTGGGGAGGTTTGTTGAACTGATTCAATTTAATGCATACAACAATTGGAATCGAAACTTTAAAAGATTTATGGAAGATTTGAATTTTAAATAAAAATAATTTGGTTTGGATTTGGTAGATAATTTCTGGTTATGTCATATGGGTTAAAGTACGATTATTCAATTGATAATATTTATATTTAAGGCCGTATAATAAAGCTCCCTATCATTGACCGTAGTAAGCTTTTATTCTAATTTGAATCTATGGCGTAGTATCTAGTCTCTACTAAGGTAATCAGTTAGTACTACACAAGGCAGTAGAAAAGCCGTTTAGAGCAACAAGAATTCCTATAGCTCTATATCTACAATCACGGCTTTCATAATGCACACTAGCCATAACTAAGCATTATCTATGAATAGCCGTATATTTTGTCAAAGTCGGCCCTACTCCAGTCTCGATTGAAATGCCAATTAGCGATTATTTTTCTGCCATAATGCAGCGTTAGTATGTGCTTATTGGTCATCTGGATACTTAGGTAACCAATAAGCACAGAGTATTGCCACATTATCACTGCTTAAAACCGTTAATTGTCATTGGTGTCGCTCTCAAAACTGCTTAAATTCCGACTTTGACGACAACAATTTATTTATGCACAATTATTGATTAGTTATTCAGTGTGCATTCCAAGTCTAAATACTAAATGATCTACAGTCGATAAGCTTCCAATTTGCTGATTTAGTAATAGGCGATTAGATCTTAGTGGGTCTTTTACGGCCAATATTAATGCTTATTGGTTACTTGGGTAGTGATCGTAAAAAAATTACGTTTCATTGTAATTTTTCTCTATTCTCATAAAGAAAGGCTATGTGATTGCATATGAAAATGACTGTTGAACCGAGGCTTTGAGGGTCATGTGTCATATACCATTCGACACAGATCGTCGAGATCAGAAAATGTATGTATGAAACCAAATTATGCACTCGATTTTCTCGGAAATGGTTGAACTGATATTCACAAACTGAGATTCAAATGTAAGGCCTCATAGCCTACTATTGAATTTTGTCCTCGTCGGAATTCCGTTTTCGTGATTAAATGTTCAAAAAAATATTCAAAAAATTGCACTCGAAGACCGCCTAAACGATTTTTTTTTCAAATGAAAGACCCTATAGTTCCGTAGTTTGCTGTTGAATTTTATCCGGATCCGACTTCCGGTTCAGGAGTAACTGGGTAAAATGCGCAAAAATGCACTCGAATTTCTCAGAAACCGTACGATCGATTTTCAAAAGTTTAGATAAACCTGGCTCCTAAAAACCCTTAAAAAGCTTTTCAATTTTTTCCGCATACGACTTCCGATTTCAAAATTACAGGACGATAAGTATAGAAATTTCAATTTCAAGATCTTGGGTTTAAACGTGGCACTGAAAAATTGAGAAACACAGATTGAACTCGTTGTATAGTTCTTTAGTTGGACGTTTAGGTGTCCTAGTTACTTGCTCTGAACTGATATTAAAAATTTAGTTAGTTATAAGCAAAAACAATAACTACAGGTGTACCAGATGTCAGTTCCCGGTTCCGGAAGTACTGTAAACAGAATCACTCAGATTTTTCAGTACGGCAAAAACGATTTTCACAAACTTGGTTTCAAATGAAAGGTGTTATAGTCCCTGTATGTTTCTGTAGAATTTTATCGATATCCGAATTCCGCTTCCGAATTTACAGACTGAGGTGTGTCCTTGTCATTTAGAGCAAGATTTTTTGGTATCGTCATCTTCTACCACAATTTGAATTTTAAAAACTCATCACCCTGTAATTCCATAATTGTAGGTCTGAATCGGATAAAATTCATCATTTTTGTAAGGAGACATAGATCTTTTAAGTCTATCGTCCAAGGACCATGCGCGCGAGTTTTTCTTCAGTTTTTATTCTATGAAAAACTTAAAAAACTTTACAATAAATTTTTAAATTTTTTTTTAGCTATTTTTGAAAATACTAGGAAAACCCTTCGAATTTTCAGACATTTTCGCCCTGCAGATAGATAAAAGCTTGTCAAAGGTCTGTAATGTTTTTAGCAAATTTTTCGAAATATCCATCTAAAACTTCTTAAAACCGCATGGTACTTGGACGATGGCCTTAAGACCTCAATGTAGCAGAAATTAACAGCAGAAAAGGTGTAATCTTTCTTTTTCTCAAATGAATGATGCCAGAACTATTGTAGCTGATATCATTAAAAATACTTCATTGAAAAATCAACCAAATATGGGTGTAGAAAGAACTGCTAGTGCGATCTGACGGCTCAACATAAACCGCTAGGCAGACGTAAAGTTAATGTCACTTGAAAAAAAACTCTTTTTGCTATTACACCGAAGTGTTATGTTTAAAATGACGTCTCGGACGAAACAAGTTTCGACTTCAAGGGGTCTGACAGCTTATCTACAACCACAAAAGCTGAAGCGCTTGTAGTAGCTTGATTTTGTTTCCTCCAAGAACTGTTTTACTTGTAATGAGTTCAGTCTAGAAAAATGATTTCAGCCGAACAGAATTAAAATAATTTTTATCAAAACACTAACTGAAGAGAGGCTACAATATGAACGATGAATAAAATAGAGAAAATGAAAAATTGCGAACAAATAATTATCGAGGCAGGACTCGAACCTGGTCTAATTTAAAGAAAATTTTTGTATCGGTTGGTCGAAGAGTTCGAGAGAAAAGCAAGCCGAGCATCTTCGGATCAATCGTACGTAGAAAATAGGTTAAATAACGCTTGAATGCTTCCTTCTATAACGGCTTATTTCGTTTCAAAGAATTTATAATTGATGGAAGCCTCAAACCAAAAATTGATTTTTTGACACCCAATGCGATGTGGTTTGGTTGAAATCGCAAAGTTGTTGAAATGACTAAATCGATCGTGCGCAGCGTTCTCAAACATTTCTGCGACCCGTATACTATCGATCGTCAGTCAGAAGAAAGCTAATGGTATGGTAAGGTATTGGCAGCTGCGAATAAAAACCTTAGGTTATCGTGACAACAGATCAAAATATTATGAAATTCTACATATGACATAATACATGGACGATCACAAAAATGACTGAATTTTACAAGTATAGCAATGATATGTTTTAGTCTTGTTAAGACGTAGAACACTATTTCTTTGTAGTGACAGCTTACCAAATTAAACCAAAATTTTGCAGATCCGTTATGAACTTTGATGTACGGGAAAATACGCTTTTTCAGGCACTCCTGCTTGTACATTATACTTGATTTCGACTGGGGTGATAATCGTGGAAAACCGGAAAACGGCTGTCTCAGTTTTATAACACAAACGAATGTTGTTTACTGTCCGACGTTTCGGCCTTTGGTTTAGGCCTTTTTCAAGGAAAACTGGAAAGTTTTATTGTGTTACATTGACAAAAATATTAAGCGTTGAACAAAGCATGTTTAAGTTGTTTTAAATATTTTTTGATTCAGTATTTATGTAAATGACCATTAGTTTTCGTTGTATCTTAGAGCATGTTCTGAAATTGACCAGACAACGTAGCGTCAGACATCGACGTTTTGACTATAAACGATAGACTTTAGTAAGTTTTTATGTTGTATTATTTGTTCAACGCTTTATGTTTTTGTCAATGTAACAAAATAAAATTTTCCAGTTTTTCTTGAAAAAGGTCTACACCAAAGGCCGAAACGTCGGACAGTGAACAACATTCGTTTCTATTATAAGACTGAGACAGCCGTTTTCCTGTTTTTCCTGCTTGTACGTTTTGGAATCCATTCACAATCGGAAAAAAAACATGTAAATTTACGTCTGCTGGTATATTTTTTAATTACAGAAACATGTAAATTTATTCACCAGCTGGAAAGGTTGGATATTTTGGACACGTATTTGAATCATTCTTGTAAATTTGATCAGTATCTAACGTGGAAAACAGATTGTAAAAATGACATGCGAATTAGAGATGGTCGGGTATAGAAATTCTTATACCCGAACCCGAGCCGTACCCGAGTGACCAGCAAAAAAATTTACCCGTACCCGATTAAAAATTAAAAAAAAATTACCCGTACCCGACCCGTACCCGATTAAAAATTACCTGTACCCGTACACGACCCGAATGAGTAGTAAAAATTTTACGAAAATTCAGGATGGAATAAATAATGGTTTTTACGAAACAGTGCAAGCCGTATCAGGCTCTAGTTGGTAAGTAAAATACATTAAAATGCTTGTTTACATTTAAACATATAAATACACTGTGAAGTAGGAATAGATTTCCAATGTCTTTGGTACTTTATACACATTTACAAATGTCAACAAAAGGGAGTAATATCTACTCAAATTTTTCGAGAAGCATATTTACCCAAAATGTCGTAATACCCGTTGTATTCAATTTTGGGTAGGTATGGTTTTTACGAAACAGTGCGACTTTTAATTCAATTCTTTAGAACCACAAGTAAGCGTGCTCATTATCATGACACACAAATAAAAATTCACATTCGAATCACTTGAAAAATCACGCAAAATGGTTCCAAATATCAAATTGAATATTATACGGGACGAAAATGAATGTTATGCGAACATACACTAAATGAATAGAGTATCATCAGTTCGTTTACGTGAATTGTCCAAACATCAAATAATGTACGTGTATTCCCGGTGTAAAAAATTCAATTTTGAAAATGGTGAACAGTGAGTCCTTCAAGTGTAAGTAGAAAAGAAACGAAAATTAACTGGCAATATAGCCCAACTTGCTGTGCCATCAATCGGTGTCATTTCAAGTGAAGTGAAGAATGAGAAGAACTTCTATGCAGATTTTCTGAAATAATAGTTCATGTTATGGTTAGAATCCTAATGATTTATATGAAAATTCTGAAAATCTCCAACCAATATTTAAAATAACAGTTTTCTGGTATCTGAATGTGATATGAGTACTACACTACATTTTAAATATGAATCAAATAATTTTTACTGGATTGTGCATTAAACAGATTTGAAATGGCAGTCCATTAAAACCTACGTGAAAAGTAGGGTCTCACCGCAACATCTTAGAGCTAAGACAGTGTCTTATTAAATATGTTACAAAAAAGTAGGGTGGAAAATGTTCACATAACTTTTCACGTAACTATGATTGATCGGTTTTTTTTAATGAAGAAAGGAAATGTTTTTTCTGGAAAAAGATGCCAGTTGTCAGGTCTGGTCCAAGGCGCGAATGTCAAAACCCTTTGAATCAAATTGTTTATTTTTCGGAGGAACTGTTTTGCAATAAAAAATTCTCGTCAGCGTGTAAACATATTTATGTGAAGTACAAATGGTCGGGTAATCGATCAGAAAAAAAAATTACCCGTACCCGACCCGTACCCGAGTGAGCAGTAAATTTTTTTACCCGTACCCGACCCGTACCCGAGACCCGACCATCTCTAATGCGAATACAACTATGTAATGAAAACCGCAAAATAGCTACCACAGAGACGGGACTCGAACCCGTAGCTAGCTAACGTGCATGTGAAACCACAAAAAGAAACAGCCTAATTGAGTAGAAGAACCGAGCATGCTTCGCTGTGCTTGGACGCCACGGTATTCAATTATAATCATATCTCTATGGCAAACTTTTCGCCAGCAATCACTTACACGTTCTTACACGTACACTTTAAGCAGCGAAAGAGACAAAAACAAAACCTCAAAATCAGTGTTCGACGGCAAAGCAGAGAGTGAAAATAGACTTGCGATACGACGTGTGAGTGGTTGCTGGCGGAGGGGTTGCCATAGTGAACCGTGGCGCCCGAGCACAGCGAAGCATGCTCGGTTTGGCTAGTCAATTTGGCAGTTTCTTCATGCAGTTTCACATGCACGGTAGTTTAATTGGCAATTTAATTTCTCCAGCTAGGAGCTAGCTACGGGTTCGAGTCCCGTCTATGCACAGCTTTTTCGCCCTTTTCATTAAATAATTGTATTCGCATGTCATTTTTTAATCTGTTTTCCTCGTTAGATACTGATCAACAATGATTTAAATATGTGTCAAACATATGCAACCTTTCCAGCTGGTGTATAAATTTACATGTTTCGGCAATTAAAAAGTATACCAGAAGACGTAAATTTACATGTTTTTTTTCCGGGTGTGAATGGATTCCGAAATGTACAAGCAGAAGTGGCTGAAAAGTTCGCAATGGATCTGCAAAGTTTTGGTTGGATTTGGCAAGCTGCTACTACAGAGGAGAAGTGCTACAGTAGTATCGATAAAACGGGGTGGATTTTTTCAGAAAAGATCATCAATTCACACTCACAACTGCTCTCAATACTGCTAATACTCAAAGAGAAGTTAAAGAAGAGTAAAATATCGATGATAGCTCGAGATGTTTTCGACTAAATTGATATTCTTCGGTCATCGTTTCAGAACAATTTCTATGTAAATAGAATTATGATGATGAGGAATATGAAAAAGAATCGTCATATGAAGAGCTAAAAACCCTATCAATTGTTGATTTTTTTGCCGCTAAAATGATCAAGTTTGCTGTTAGCTTAGTTGAGGTAGTGATCACTTCATTAATACTTCCGGTTTACTACAGCCATTTATTGCTATCGATATGTTTTCCGAGACGGAACCTTGAACAGCAGAAACCAAAGTAAGATAAATGCTCTGGGTTCACGAGTAGCTGGCATTTTCCTGTCGTTGCCCAAGCAAACAATTGAAACAAAGCGGAGAACAACGCCTCGGGGCTGGTTGGTTGTTTCGATCAACGTGTCAAACAACAAACATAAAAAAATATTCGCACGATCCAAATATCCGGCGCAACAAGTTGTTGTCGCCCCGAAGCCATTTGCTTAGCAGAACAGAAAGAAAAAAAAACAAACTGAAAGAAACTGGTCAGACGATCGTTCTCATGTGTGTGTATGTGGGAACTCATAAAGACACCGGAGTTGGAGACATTTCTATGCTTCTGTAACTTGTTTATGGTGGAGCTACTAGGCTAACGTTATTAGATTTTATGTGTAGAAACACATTGCACGACCGGTCTATTCTCGGTTTCTCGGTTACTGCTGTGGACTAGAAATGGACTGGTGCTGTTTGGGGTACAAGAGTAAAAGACACTAAGTTGTAGAACTTGTTATTTTCTTAAAAGGTTTCGTCACAAGTTGTCTTACGAGAAGGGAGGTCCAAGAACATTTCGAAAACTACTGCTTCATGTAAGTGAAATCTATATACTAAGACTCAAACTGTTTACAGAACTAGCTAGATTTCAACACATTAAACATATTCATTTCCTGAGGGCTCGATTTAAATGAATCGTCATAACTTCAAGCGGATGCCGAAATCAATCAAACTAATAACAAGTTCAAATATATTTCAATCCTAGACCGTTTCTTGGAAGGCGTGTAGATTACCATAACATCTCAGCCAAAACCACCGCCGAATCATCATCATCATCATGATCATAATCATTACCGTACGGTGAATAGCTGAAAGCACGCCTTGACCGTAGGTTTTAGAGGTGTAAAGATCGAAAGAAATAGATCACTTTCATTTTTTTCTCCATCGCACCCAACTGCTTGTTACGCCACACTGTGCGTGAAGCGATCGTTCGCCGTGGAGTAGAGGGTTTAATCATTGGGGCCCCCATTCTTGGAATGTCAGTCGGTCCTCCCCAAGAGCCTCCCCGGTCGAAAGCGTGCAGTCATTAGCGATCGTTATTAATCCAATTTAATTCGATAATCAGTCGGTGTTTTGCGTACGGGCATATTTTACCTGTAGATGGAAAAGAGCAACCTTTTTTTTATCCAACGAACCGAAACCGAGAGAGCGCTGGAGCACACGGCTGTTATGACACATGACATTTAGCGATTGACATTTCAAAGTCCGTGATGTGTTTCATATACTACAAAACCCGTAACCGGCGAGGCCTGTTCTTAGCAAATATTATAGTTCTGCTTTAGTTCTGTACAGTAAAGAGCAAGAACGAGAGGCGCCGGTGATCGGCTGAAGTTCTCATTCACTCTTGTCGAGAGGCAAGGTACGGGGAGCTGTTAGTTCTATCTAGTCTGGTGCAAAGTCTACTGAGGGCTCCACAGCTGCTGGTGCTGCTGCTGATGATGATGGTGATGGTGATCTTGACGAGGATCTCTTCGTTAAGCGCCAGTCGCGGATGTGGCGAAGGAACTTCGAACGGAGCAGCATCTTTTGTCCGGATCGTAGGATGAATGGAAGACGATGCCGCCGTAAGTCACATTGGGTAATTGTTTGCCAAACGAAAAGGTCAAGCTGTAAGTTTATGTGCTTTGAGGTTAAGTTTGCTCGCTTGGTATTTAGCCTTTTGGCTGTTGGCTGAGGTTTGTTTGTCTTCTAGCATAATGATGTTTCATTTAAGTGTTGTTTGCTCAGGCGTCAATGGATTCGGGAGCTAAGCTGGTACAAAACTTGGTGTTATAACTGATTGGTAGGACTTTCTACCAGCATGCAAAAATGAATGTACGTATACATACCTAATTACGTACCTCAAAATCATGACATGGTCTCATCGAATTTATGAATTTTTTGTGATCGAAATGGTTCCCATTAATCGATGTAAAATACATAGATTCGGTAACATTTGTAGGGTAAACACAGACCCGGTGAGCTCGTCGTCACTCTTTTTCTAGGAAATGAGGAGCCATCCAACGCAGATCTAGGGGCACCAAAGATAAATAATAAAGACATGTATGTGCTTACAAATATTAAAAAAAATGTGGTCCGTTCCCGGTATCTTCTAAAATGACCGCACTCACCGCTCGGTGGACCGCGAGATTAATTGCATTGTTATCATTTCGACCAAAGTGTGCCATGAAATCTCAATATATACACGCAGAGAAAAAAATTATAAAAATAATTAAATTTGGGTCTCACCCAACGAATATTTTTGTTGAAATAGTGACAAAAGAAAATTTGGTTTGATATTGTAAATATTGCTAATTGAAACTACCAAACATGATCGTTTATATTTCTCGGTGGATTAGTTTGTTTCAATAAACAGTTTGATAAAAATAACAAATATTTTACTTGCGCGTTCTTGTCAATCTCTTGACAAACAATTTCACAGTAAATTCAACTTAAAATATAGTTTTAAATGAAACGAACTCTTGTTAAAGTCAATAATTGTAACGCTTTAAATTCACAAAACCTTTTAGTTGAAATAAATTTCCTTGAAATTAGTTATTTCAACTAACGGTTTTGATTGTTGAAACCATACATTTTTGTTTGATTTCAGGAATAAAATAATTTCTTTCGTACTAATTTAACGAAGTAAAATTTGATACTACTTTTATTTGTTTTCAATTTCCTAATATACAATATTTTTAAATTTTGCATTTTTTCAAGACTGTGAGCCGTTTTGTCGCTAGACGATCGAATTATTTACATACCCCACTATCAAGCCCTGATTTTTTAATTTTTATAGCATCCAACGATTCGGTGCTCCATCAGTCAAAATAGAGATCCTGCATGAAACCTTTTTTGCAAAGAAAATGTGTTATGTAATGTTATGCAATTTTCAAAATCTTTCCAATTATCGATACATACGCTTGAATTATTGAAAATCCCTTAGTTAATTAAAGAAGCAGATAAACGTTTTTTTTAAAACTTGTAAAAACTTTATCCGCGGGAGATAAAAAATGTCCTGGATTATTCTCGCGGGAAAAATGCTCTTGTCTATTGGAAATAAAACTATTACGGTTCATTTGAACAGTAAACTTAGTTATATCAGTACACAAATAAGATCATAGATAAATTTAACCTATTTTTTTCTTGAAATGAAGATACAGCAGGATTAAGTCAACACGGATATTTCGATAAAGTCAGTTCAGTTGGTGTTTAGATTCAAATCATGCAGTGAACATTTCTTATATTTAAGGGAGAAATTGGTTCAAAACAATCATATTCTAGCTTGAAATGAACATAAATCATATTAAAAATTCTACAAACTGTTTTGTTATTTTAAACATGCTCAATTTCTCTGCGTGTACAAATGAGCTAACATATCGAAAGGGTTCTCACGGTTTGACATTTGCATTATGAATGCGATGATGGGAACTCAGCAGTGCAACCAATTTATCACCATTGGTGCCAGTTTCACGGAGGACCGTAGATGTGTGCCAAAAAAAGATCGTGACTGTCATGTCTGGAAATTCGTTTGTGGGGGCACTTTGATGGCGGCTCGTCACTAGCATCCATTGCATCATTGTCGTGCTCACAAATGTGCTGTTGTGGGTGGTTTCCGTTTTCATTTCGTTATCATTGTTGCCAGGGATGCCAGATCATTTTTTTTTAAATCGGTGATCGGTGGTACCATAATAGCAGATCGGAATCAATTTGGTGAGCAAAAAAAAGGTCTCACTACCAACACCACTCTGTACCTTTTCACTCAACCGCTCTATATTTTTTAGTGCCAAACTGTGATTGATTTAAAAAATCTGTGAAAATCTGTGATATTAATTTCAGAATCTGTGATCATTTTCAGAAATTTGTGAAAATCTGTGCAGAAAGTTGAAAATCTGTGAACCACAGATTAATATGTGAACCTGGCATCCGTGATTGTTGCTCGCAGTCTCAGGAGTGATCATTTCTAGTTGCTTTGGATATGTCTTGTTGTACATTGTATGTCATTGGTAGTTCATACGATGGTAAAAGCGTTTTTGAATCACGAGTACTGGGTTCACTGATTACAGTGCGTAACGGTTGTCTTTGATTGAAGATTTCAGTGTACCGTAGTGAGCAGATTGTTCACAAAACTGACACGTTATCAGCTGATTCTCGTAAGTTAGCGGCTATTTAAAGGGATGTTTCCCGCGCTGACCGAAAATCAAGTAAGATGAATGGCCTTACGTAGTTGTACACAGTTCAAAAATACCTTGTTATTTTACACCTTATAAGATGCACATATCTTGAACGTCGCAGTTTACGTAAATTTACATGGCTTGAAGTGCAATAAAAACAAAACAAAAATCATAGATGGAACCGAAAATCATTGGATCACAAAGTACATCCGTTCACAGAAGCACATAACTGCTTGGTAGATAAATGGTGCATGTAAATTCATACAGTTGCATTTGCTAGCGGAGTGCAAATTACATTCGGAACATATGAATTTACAGACATTATGAATGAAATTTTCTGTCATTTGAAAAGATTGGCTTTTTTTTAAAATGAAATCGTATGCGGGATTACGGCACCTGTAGAATTTATATTTTTGTGTAACACTGGCTCACCATTTCGATGGAAAGAATTTCTCCGTATTGCGCAATGTTCTCTAGAATGTAATGCTTATTCACCACATGGACTTTTATGGCCCTGTTTACCATGTACACAGGGATTTTGTATTTAACGTTATCTTACTCGACTCTGTATGTCTCGTTGTTAGCCGAAACGAACGCATTTGCACCTCGTTCACGCCTGAACATGATATACACTGAGTTACAAGTTTTGTTGAATTGTATTTGTGAACATCTTTAAGGATCAAATGTAAATTAAGTTTACTTGTGTTTGGTACGCATGTTATAGATCTATGTGTTTATATATGCAGTGCGACCAGTTTATCAAAGTGGCTTGAACGATTGAGTTTAATAGA
The DNA here is from genome assembly GCF_030247185.1 of Malaya genurostris. NCBI lineage: Eukaryota > Metazoa > Arthropoda > Insecta > Diptera > Culicidae > Malaya > Malaya genurostris. The sequence goes on from NC_080571.1 coordinate 73,729,122, forward strand.
GATCCATGTGCAGGTGGGTGGGGGGGGGGGGGGGGGGGGGTTATTTGGGGGGTTATAACCTCCTCCCATGGAAGATTTTTCAACATTGAGTTCCATGAACAATAGAGTACCTATTATATAAAAGTGCAAATAACTTGACTTTTATTTCACATTTTTGCACCTTCCCCACCTCTTGAACCCCCTCCCACCCATAAATCTCCATCCCCCTTGAACCTCCTCCTCTTTTGAGCCCTCCCAGTACTCCCTTAAAGCAATTCTAAGCTGAATTAACTAATTTGTCTATTTTTCAACTATATGGAAGTTTTATTGATTGAAATCAGAAAAAGAAGCACAGGAATTTGTTTTTACGCACACATTGTTGACATTACTCATACGCTTGCAAGGTGTTTTACTTCTTAACGTCTAGAAAAAACTTGACCTTTGAGTAGGATTTCAATTTCATTCACTGCTGGTCTATTTTTTATGCGCATGAAATCAATACAAATTGAGTTTGGTCGTTATGGTCAAGTTTCAGGCTTGTGCAGATCGTGTTTACCCATTTCGAGTACACTATTGTTAACTATGCTGTTTTGTCTTAGTTTCTATTGTCTCGACCGTAAGCCATTTTAGACTGCTTCAAATGTAGTGAGAACACGAACTGAGCTACACGCTTGTTCAATGCTACTCTAAAGTGAGTACAATTTCACTCACTTTCGCTAAAAGTGGAACTACTATATAGTGAGTAAAGTTAGATTTACTCATTTCCGAGTAAAGACAGTATTTGTCAAATTCTGAGTAACATTTACTCAGTACTAAGAAAACCTTCAAACTTACCTTTGACGGAATAGAAACTGTCCTCAAAACTACGGTGAGAAAACTTACAAGAAGTTGAAGTTCTTCAAATATTCGTCGACAACCTGTAATTGCTTCATCGTTAAAATTTTTCACAAGTTTTTTACACAATGTTTTCAAAACAATTACAAAATTTTTTATACACATATGCTCGAGATGAATTCTGGAAATCGGCAGAAGCCTGGCTGCATTCCGGATGCTGTCAAAATTACCCAGGCGAAATTGTATCATCCTCTCAATCTCGCATGCAAAAAACGAATCTTGCGACGAAGTAAATAATTTTGAAATGTGAGTATGTTTGGTAGTGAGAAAGTAATGTTATTGGCAATACCATTTTCCATAGTAAAAGTATATAAAGCATAGTCTTGCCATTACATTCCTTTTGTGGAACTCCGCAGCCGATTCCTATGTCGTTTTTCATTGAGAACACTCGATTCGTGCAGTTTTCGTGCAGTCGGGCAATCGAAACAGGTGCACTGTGCTTTATTGATTGTCACCGCACGAAAAAAGTGCACTTTCGGGGCAATTCGCGGGCACCTATTTTGCACCCGATTTCTTTTCAAGCAGCAAGCGTGCAAACCAAACTTTACAAAACCGTTTCATTGATCAACTGTCAGGGCAAAACACTGGCACCGAGCAAGTGGAATCAATGAAAAACGACATTAGTGTACAGAATCATTGCATGGCTAGTACAATGGATCCTACTGACACCAAGCATCCTTCCAGGTCGGGGCTCGAACATACGACATCTGGTTTGTAAGACCAGCGTCCTATGCATTGAACCGCCAATCCGGGACATAGTAAGTATATATGAAGGGTAATTACTTATTGTCCTTCATATGTACTTTTTATTGAAAGATGCTAAACATGTAGAACCGATTCAAAACGGATTCAAGCCATTCTTGTATGGCAAGAATCCGGCAGAAACAGAACCGTTAATATCCACTATACAAAATTCTCTACCGAAAACGGTTGTTGCATTGTTGACAGACTCTTATCGGGATTCTGACCGAATTCCGGCAAAAATAGCTGACAGACATAGAATCAAACAATCCCAAATACATAAAACATTTCTTCATATACACTGTACGAAAAAGCAGCCGTAAATACGGCTTAAAAACAGTCTTGGGAATCAAAAATATCTTTTGATATAAGTGTATGGGAAATTTATTTTCTATGTATGTAAACTCTAAGGTCATAAAACGGCTTACTGGGGATACGCTTGTTCCAGTTTCAGTTCTATTATAGATCTCACATATCAAACTTCCAGCTGCTGAATTGGCTCTAAATGTTAAGGCAGAACGAAACGAATTCATCGTATCTTGATTTTAAAAATCAATCTACTTATGTTCAGGTTTATGATGATGATGATTTCCAATTGCAGTGGTAAAAAGACACAATATCAACATATAGAAAAGTTACCTCTTCTAGGTACATGCTGAACGCAAACTTTTCAATAATATCAAATTAGTAACCTTTTCCGTCACGAGTTGATGTAACTGTGATGTCTTTTCGATTTGTATTGGATTCTATGGAGTGATCAATATTTATACATGAATTATTTGACTGGTACTCAGTTTTCGTTTCCGGAAGTACAAGGGACGGTGATTGAGAATTCTAAAGTGAAACGCACTCCGATTTCTTGAAGACGGCTTCATTGGCCATTAGTGAATGTTAAATTTTATCTGAATCGTATTTTCGGCTGCGAAACTACAGGGCGATGAGAGAGCTTAAAAATGTCACGCATTTGCAACGAAAGAATCCAATCCAACAGCCTCATATACGTTCAATTACTGCCTCATTCGTAAATTCACTAGTTCCCCTACGAGAAGACGAATCCAAAATAACGTCTACAGGGAGAATCAGTTGAATTTCAATTGTCATTCTTTCATCGATATTTTAAAAATCTTTGAAGTTTAATAAATATAAAGTGTCTGTAATATGATAAATCGAAGTAGTTTCATTACGCGAATTTCCAAAGTTACGCTTTTTTATCTCAGTGTAGATACGAGCATCAACAGGTAAAAATAATTATATATAGTTTTCTGTCATTATCGATTTTCAAAGCCTCGGTCGACAGTATGCATAGTATACGATATCCGCTGAAAACCGAAAATGACTGAAATGGTGAATGAAACAATGAACACAATGAACTGAACATGGATCTCGTTCTAATAATTACCAAGTGACAATTTTTTCACGTCATTTTTATATATTTTGAGTCAATCAACCTATTTTTATCAGCTTTGGTAATGAGTATTTTAAATTTCGAACGGTCTTTTAGAGCGCCGATGCCAAAACCATACAGAAAAGTTTACATTAGACTTAAAACTAATCTAATTTGTATTAGATTCGTGTTAATTGCTGGCAACACGAACTGACTTGTGTAACACCGGTTCCTGGATTCCGAATCCCGGTTCCAGAATTACCGGAAAAAGTGGACCAAAACAAAATGAAACTGACTTCGTTCATTAAACTAATTTCCAAAACCCTAAATTCAATTGAAATATTCTTCGGTTTGATACAAATTTACTGAATTTTGTGTGGATCAAACTTTCATTTTTGTAGTTATATAAATTTGCCGTTATATGACGTGACTCTGAAAAATTTACTAAAAACTATTCCTATTTTGAGGTCATTTTCTCATTGGTGAATGCACCGATTTCAATAAATCAATATTAAAATGAAAGGTCTTATGCTTTTATGCAAAAATGTATGATAAATATTTGACCTTGACATGGTTTTGAAATTATGAAATTCAAGAAAATTTTGAATACTTCAAAGAAATATTCGCAGAATTAACCAAATAAAACTTTGAAGCGGAAACCGGACAAAACATTTCCGAACTCGTTCGATCCGATCTACGTTGTTGTATTGGGCCCAGATCAAAGTCCCGTAATCTTGATTACTGCGTATTCTAGACGCTCACATCTTATATAGAAGAGCCTCGTTTGACTGGATTCGTCATCATCGAGTATTCGAACAAAGTTGGAGACTGAGCTCGTGAAAATGTTATGGTATTACATTTATTAGCATTTGTACTTATGCCGGTTTTTATGACAACTATTTATGATAAGTTCAATGTTCATTAGTAGCGCACAACGATCTACAAAGCCTGTAATGATTCGGTAAATTTGGAGATCGTCGGCATACAGTATATTCAACGAAGGCAGTTCACTGCAAATATCATTCACGAATAGCACAAACAGCAGTGATCCGAGATGACTTCCTTGGGGAACACCTGTTTCCTGGAAATATATTGGTATTCGCAACACAAAAAAAAAAGTTATGACTAAATCGTCAAGCACGGAAATTTTTCCTCACCCTGTACTTCTCTAAATGTTAAAGCCCGCATACGCATGGCTGCCAGATGGTTGACTAAGCGCTGCCAGCTGGTAAAATATAGCTGGCAGACATTCTGGTGACCGACTGCCTCACCGCTGCCAGATATACAACTCAAACGATACAACCGTATCCACCAGGATTTTTCCACACTTAAACCTTTGACATTTTCAGCAAAGGTGAGAAGATGAAAACGCTCGGCTAACTTAGATACAGGCTACTTTGTTTTGTCAAATTGGATTTGACAACCGTCACTGAATCAATTTTGGTAGCCGTCTGGTGGCCATGACTGCCCAGGTAGCCAAAACGCTATGCGGGAGTAAGTGGCCGGTCGATGAAAACATCGCGTTTACCATCAAGCATCTCTGGAACGAACATCTTCGCTCGAGAGCATTTGTCAGCCAGCCACCGCGCGGTCGGTTTTGTGCACAGGTGCGTATAAAGCGTGGACTGTGAGTGTGTACATTCTTCAATCATATCACACATTCATTAGAGGCTCCGAGAGCCAAAGAAAAAGTACTTTGCCAACTCGTTGAACCATCGACTGGCAAGGTTAGCCCCTGAGGGTCTGCGTGCGTGCGGTCGGATAAACAGTACCATTCACTCAACTGATACTGGACACTCCGGTTACCATTCGGCAACCAATCCAATTTTTGGCATGGTTTCGTAGGTACCATCGTCGATTGTGTGCAAACACAATTTAAGTCGCGTATTACAAACGAGTGCAAACAACTATTTCCAAAAATGAAGCGCAATCCGAAACGGAGTCCACAGGGTAGTTATTATTTGGAGCTGTTTTTTTCACAAATGGTCTTTTAAGGTTGTTTCAATAAATGGTTCAGTTTTTTTTTTGGCAATAAGTAGGTATCTTTTCCGCGAAGAACATGCATGTCGAGAATTACTGCAAAACAACAAGCGATTTATTGGAACTACTTGAAATGCCCTAAAACTTTGCAGTATATTCCGTGACTTTCCAGTAAATGGTTACATGACACGGCAAAATGTGGTGGACACTTAAGGACTCATCCAAATGCAACGGGGGTCGGTGAAGTGCAAAATCGGCGCAGCAGGCTCTGTTTGAGTAGCGCATTCGACTTTGGCCTTAGCTTTGAACGAACAGCAAAAACAAAAAATGGTATGCAGCATGCAAAATCAATTGTTGTGGTTTCACGCGGGGATGGCACTTAACATTGAGAGCGATCGCCACTTGTGTGTGGATTCTGTTTGCCGTGTTTTACCGTGATCGTGGTGGTTGCTGGTGGAAAGAATTCCGTGCGGATCGACGGTGAAGGTTTCGCGGTAGGATGTTGCGATCCCCTTCCCTAAGTGCTGTTCTCAATTTAAGAACTAGTTCAAACCGAAACCGAGGGGGAGTTATAGGCTAGGTGAAATCCACGCCGAGGACAAGCATCGGTGGTTTTTGTTTTGTTTGCTATAGCACCAGCACAAGTGGTGTTTAGAATAATGAGGCTTAATTTCTGAGACGATGGCTTTTAGCGATGCTTAAATCTTCTGAAGATGATATTGATCCTTCGACTTGAGGTTTGTTTCTCCTTTGATTTTGACGTTATGCTCAATGCAAACATAATTTTGTAGAACTCTAAGCTAGTAAACTGTCCGGATCTGTAATCGTGGATCTCGTGTATTATTGCACCGACTACTTACCTAATGTTTATTCATTACTGCTATTATTATGATTATCTGCACAAAAGCGAAACCAGTTAATTGATGATCATAATTGTGAGGAAAGTTTGTTATGTTTGTAAGCACCAAGTCGGATCGATGATCGAAGCCGGATAGAGTTTCTTTTCCTTTCTCGAATTGTTATTCCGACTATGTGCCATAGTGGGTAATCTACAGCTAGCATGGCCGTTTTCCTTGCAATCCGACTGCTGGTGATGAGGCGTGTTTGTTTGTGTGTGATATACCGGAGGCCGGAGATCTTCTCGAATCGTTGAAATACCGCCCATCATTAATACCTATAGGGAAAATCGACGAGATCGTGAATGTGGTGTTGTCAGCGTGGAGAAAATATAGCGCCATATGAATATAGACGATAACTTTTGCTATGATTTTAATTTAGCGTTTTGTTTGAATGATTATGTAACCGCCTTGATTTTACAGCCAGTCCATGTTGCCGTCCGGTCCAGACCGCGGTCGCTTGGATTACTTACCGCCCCGGTGTTGTTGTTGTTGTTTTCGTTGTTGCCCTGCAGTATTATTTTCCATTGTACAACACCGTGGAACAAGAATGGCCGCTTTTCGCCAATTTCTCATAGTGATATTCGTTTACCGACTCCACCGTGGCACCGTCGCCGCACATACATACACACAGATACAGCTAGAGCGACTTTTAATTACATAGGTATGTCTCGAAATTTAAGCAGCTTTGCTCACTGATTCGTTAATACGGTACATACCGGAGGAGTGCGAAGGGAACGGAAAGACGGACTGCAGGTGCTAATTATGTTATGCAGATTGCAATTTACAAATGAAACACTTCGGCAAGCGGTGCCAAGAAATTAATTCACTAAATACCAGTTTTTACATCATCGATCCTACCGACTGCCAAAATGAACAACATCGAACCTGAACGAATGAAGGGCTTCGAAAGTTATTTAAACTGGTTTGCTGTCAGCGAAGGGGTGCCAATCGTCGGCGTTTGACGTGATTCATCTTTTTTTTCAGTACAACTTTACCTAAAAAATTAAATATGAATCCCGATTAACGAAACAAGAAGTTTAAAACACAAAACAAACGATTAAGTATTGGATAAGCAAAATAGAGATCAATAGAACAACATCGAAATCTAACATACAATTGCTCAACCGGAGAAATAAAGCGAGATCGACTGGTAGGGGAATGGGTTGATAAGTTTTTGGACCACAAGAGATCGACCACAGAATGTGAACCACACCGGCCGTGAACAGTCAGATCAAATACCAAGTTCTTTTCTACCGGGAAGTCTTTTGAGTTGTTTATCATCACATCCACAGTAGTTTAGTTGGCAGAACGATTTCCCAGAAACTATTCGATTTGTAACTGTCTCTGAGAGCTTGTGACGTCAGTTTTTGGATTTCGTTTTTTTTTTCATTTTATCAGTCATAATTTCAGTCTGTCTTCTCGTAGACTAATAGAGAAAAGTTCTGCCAACTTGTGTTTTCTTGTGGCGTATGTGGACAACACTGTGAATTTTTTTCAGGTGCTCACCCAAAAGTAACTTTTCGAGTCATTTATAGTTACTTGTGTAAGAGACAAAAACGAAAACATTTGAAATCAAACAGTTTATTTGCGACCCACAAGGTTCCACGGAGAAAGTAAAGACAAAAATTAAGTTTTGGGGATAAAGAAGTGAATGATTGTGTGTATTACTTTTGTTAGTATTTCGATCTGTGATCGTTAGAAAAACTCGCGTGTCCTCTCACTCAATTATAATTAAGCGATATCTAGATCTGCATTCTGGTCCTGAACACTGGATCTGGTTATCGAACAAGGTTTCTGGATCAGAATATTGAATCTGAACGTGAATTCTAAACTGAGATTCTTTATCCGGATATGGATGAACTTGAAACAGTACTTGAATACTTGGATTCGGAACATTAATCTGAATTCTAGACCTGGACCGAAATTGTGAACCTGAACTCCTGACAGAGACCTTAACCTAGATTTTGAACCTCAACCTGAATTCGAACCATGGGCTTGGAAACCAGAATTCTGTTTCCTGAAATGTTACTAGAGTTTCTGAAACTAAACTTTTAACCTAGACTGTGGACCTGAGTTCAGCACCTGGATTCTTGACCAGTATTTTGCCCTTTGACTGTGAATTTGGACTGGATTCTGGACCTGATTTCTCTAGGATTTTTCAATTCTAAACTTGAACCTGACTTATTGAATCTTAATACTGAATCTGGACTTGGATTTTGAACCAGAATTCTGACAGAAAAACCTGAACAGAAAGTGCAGATGGATTCTGAGCATGCACGGAAACCCCTCCAATCAAAAAATTACGATCTCGCAATTTTTGAGTTTTGCAGTTGTTGTTTTAACTAATAATTAGTTGATTCAACCAATTTGCTATTTTATTTGCACATATTCAAGTAGTTATAAAATATGTTGGTTTTAATGCTGTCTAATGTCAAAAACAGCACAAAGCAAAACAAAAATCGCAATAAAAAATCAACCATTACTTTAGTTGAAATTCAAACGCGTTTCTTAAACATTTTCATGCAAACGAAATTCGCTTATACGTTTGTAAAACTTGTGAAGAGTAACTTTTGAATGATAGTAAATTAATGTTTATCATAACACTAGTTGTCAGAATATTAATGTGATGATAAATTATCTACATCTTTACTGCTCTGGTGTTACAAGAAGAAACGATTGATATAAAGTAGTGCCGTTAGAGATACTGCAATTAACAAAACGTGTTTAACCAAAACTAGAACCCAGTGAATAAATGTGAAAAAATTATGCGTTTGAATTTTGGTCCTAAAATCAACTTGATTCTCCATCGTGGAAGGCATGTTAACGAATGAGCATCATGTTATCTTCAAGTCATGTACAAAAATTGTATGAACAAAGTGATTAAATTGAAAATAATATTTAATATTCATTCATATAATCTGTTGAAACTGTAAGTTGCAATGGCTCAAAAAATAAAAATCAGTGCATTCGGTTCGACTTTTTTGTTCGTAAGTAATATAGTGGTCACAATTAGAAAGCTTCGTTGACACCAGCACTACTAAAAAACAGTATATTATTTATATTAAATATTACATATTTTGTATATATCTTAACATACCGAATTTTCATTTAAAAAATCAGAACGTATATCAATAAGGAATATTTTATTGTCATTCAAAATCAATAATTTTGCTTAAGTTTAAATAATTAATCGTAATATCTAAAACAACTAAAACCGATTTGTTTTTCAACTCACATAACTGTTAAATCAAAAACAAAGTCGGTTGTTGTAACTAAAATTTTTATTGAAATTGAAGGGTGTGTGTCTTGACTAACTGACATTTTTTTAAACCAAAAATTTTGTTATTTCAACCATCGTTTCTGTTCATCGAAAAACAAAAATGACAGTTTAGAAAAAACAAAGATCGATTAGTTGTACCAAATTTTAACCTATCAAATTCAGAAAAACAACTAATATTTTGGTTGTTTCACGATCGCGAGGTGTTCCGTGTGTGGATTCGGATTCTAGACCTGAACCTAATTTCTTGACGTGAACTACCCAAGTAGCAAACATTGTTCTAGTACTGAATTTATTAACTCTTCTCGCAACGATTATGCGATAGGAAAATCGCACTATTTTGTATGATGTATGATTCTTGTCTCATATGTTTCACAACAGTAATATTTGCTAAGTGGAAACCGGAATTGAGACTGCTTGAATGATCTTGTCGTACAGTCAGTTGAAAAACTGAATGTGGAAATTAATCCATTCATGTTTTTGAGTTGGTTTCATAAGCAGTAATATGAATGAATTTTACATCCCCTACAAAAACGTGTTGAATCAACTGTCTAAAATATCTAACAAAAATAACCGATCTGAAGCAATTGTGGAACATGCCAATCATAACAAGTTTTAATTGCTACTTGGGTACTGACATAGATTTTGAGTCTGAATCTGAAGCAAGATTCTGGGTTTAGGATTCCATACAAGATTTTCTACTGAGGTAATTGGCAGAGATCCGAGATATGCACCAGAATCGTATACCTGGAACTTAATCCTGATTCTGGATTTTAAACCTGAACCAGGATTCAGGAACAGAACTCTGGGCTTGAATTCTAGATCCAAATTTTGTAGAATGATTAAGGACTTTAATTCTGAATCTGAGTTCTGAACTTGGATCTGGGGTCCGAACTCAGATCCTGGATTCAAATTCCGATCTTGGATCTGCATTCTGACCCTGAACCAGCATCCTCTGTTTGGATTCAGAACCTGGACCTGAATGGAGTAGCTTGACCTGACCTCTGAATCTGAATTTGAGATCTGAGTGCAGAATCTGAATTCTGAATCTAACCTAGGAACTTCGATTCTGGACCAGAATTCTTAGTCTGGGCATGGATACTGGAACGAGACTTTTCAACTCTGGACCTCAACTCTTGACCTATGGATATGAATTCTGATCTTGGACACCAATTCTCGACCAAAATTCTTGACAGAATTTTCATCTTTCTGGATCTGGATTTTGGAAGATAATTCTTAACCTGGACTTGGACTTTATGTTGTTATGGGCCAGAATCCTGATTCCGGATTTGGATTCGGGACCGGAGCTCCCGAAAGAGTTTGGGAACCTGGTACTAGATCTTGAACCTTGACTCTTCACCTGACCACTGAACCTAGTTTCAGATCATGGACCTGGATTCCTGAGCGGAAATCGGGTTCCGAATTCTGGGCCTGAATTTTGTACCTGGTTTCTAGACTTGAACTCCTGACAGGGTTTCATAGTTTCCCGGTCCTGAATTCTGAACATGGACCTGAACTTCAGTTTTGGACATGAATTCTTATCCCAGACCTAGATTCTGCATCTGAATTCCTGAAAAAATATTGGATCTGAACCTAAATTCGGATCATTTTAAACTTGATTTCTGAAAATTCAACAGAGATCCGAGGCATATCCCTCAATCATGAAAGTGAATCTGAATTATGATTCTGATTTCTGAACCTGGACCTGAGTTTTCTTTCTGTATTTTGTATGGGTTGAATTAGGAAAAAACACTTAAACTTTTTTCACTCATTCTTATTCGACCAATTTTTGGCCGCAACAACACTAAACATTCATCTTCTCACTTTCATTCTCTTACTCTTAACCTTCACAAGCATTTAAAGATTTACTAATCACATCATTCTTAGCTTAGCTAATAGATTAGCTTGATTGTATTTTCCGATGATACATTGAAAAGATTTTCACATTTAATCAGGTCCTAACTCAGAAAGATTTTGTTTTTACTCTCGAAGCCAACTATTTACGACTCATTGACCACCTGTTGGCAATTTTGAGTTTACTACCCACTAAAAATGAGCTAGAATCCACCAGTGGGACCACTTTTAGAATCACTGATGTAAATCGTTAGTCAGTTGATTCTGCGTTTATCGTGGTTTAAAGGTATAATTGTTGAGTTGTTTAACAGTTCGGCTGAAAAGTTCGAATTGTTTAATAGAAACACACATTTTTTTGCCAAAATTCGTTTTTATTATTCAACATAATTGCCATCAGAGGCGATACAGCGATTATAGCGATCTTCCAACTTTTCGATACCATTTTTGTAGTACGATTTGTCCTTTGCCTCAAAATAGGTCTCAGTTTCAGCGATTACCTCTTCATTGCTTCTAAATTTTTTACCAGCGAGCATTCTCTTGAGGTCGGAGAACAGGAAAAAGTCAAATCTGGAGAATACGGTGGATGAGGGAGCAATTCGAAGCCCAATTCGTTCAATTTCAGCATGGTTTTCATCGACTTGTGACACGGTGCATTGTCTTGATGAAACAAAACTTTTTTCTTCTTCAAATGAGGCCGTTTTTTTTTTAAATTTCGTCCTTCAAACGCTCTAATAACGCTATATAATAGTCACTGTTGATGGTTTTTACCTTTTCAAGGTAGTCGATGAAAATTATACCATGCGAATCCCAAAATACAGACGCCATAACCTTACCGGCCGATTGTTGAGTCTTTCCACGCTTTGGGTTCGGTTCATCGGGTGCAGTCCACTCAGCTGACTGTCGATTGGACTTCGGAGTGAAGTGATGGAGCCATGTTTCGTCCATTGTTATATATCGACGAAAAAAATCGGTTTTATTTCGATATAACAGCTCCAAACACTGCTCAGAATCATCAATTCGTTGTTTCATCAACACACGAAATTCCTTTTTTTCCATTTTTTTCACAATAACAAAAGTAGCTTCACTCAAAATGCAATATCTCACAAACTAATAATCAGACAGCTGTCAAATTTATACACGTATCTTTTGAAGGTTGGTACTAACTGAAAATGGTATGGATTTAATTCTAGTGGCGCCCTCTCATAGAAACGATACGAACTTTTCAGCCGATCTGTTAATTGTGCAATTTTAAGCTGGAGTAAGAAAAGCAGTGTGAAAAGGATTCACATTGGTAAAATTGTTGAATGTACCAAATCAGCTTTCGTAAACGTAGTAAAAGTGTTCGGAAAACGTTTGACAGAAGCTAGAAGCTTGGAGAATTACATGCATGAGATTGCTAAAAAATCGAAAAAAGTAAAAAGCTTATTATTATTTAGCTTTTATTAACCCTGGCTTTAGAGTTACCAGTTTTTACAAGCGAAATCCCAACTTCGTATCGAGATTGAAAGGGATCCGGGCTGTCGATTTATAAGAACTGATGGTGACTTCATACAATCGCGGAAGTTGCTCGAGTAGAGGCATCCGAATTTCTCTTTCTATTCTATCTAATTTTTCGGTTTTGCTTTTGATCGAATAAATATCTTCCTATTATGGCAGTGGTATGTCGTGAACAACGTCCAGGACACGAAACCTCACAATATGACAGAGCTTTGCTCAATAGAAACATGTTGGAGCATCAATAAGTGGAACCTCAAGGAGGTACAAAAGACAGTTGGCAGCGTGGTGCAGTTCAAGACACCCTGGAGCCCCCTCCAAAAAAAAAAACTCCTAACCCCTCCCCCTCTCCTCTCTCGCGGGCCTCGACCCAGCTAACCATAAGCATTAAGCGATAGCACTGATGTGGCACGAAATCAACACTTATATAACACGATTGCTTAAAACACTGCACAGTGGTTTGAATCGACAAAAACGTGAACTTAATTCTCAAGCTGCTAAACCGTTGATCCGATATACATAGTTCCTTTGGAGAACTCATTCACAAAAATATACCTCGTGATTTGATCACAATAAAAAATGTGCAAAGCCTACTACGATAAAAGTTCATTTCAACAACTTTATTCCCCTACGAGATAGAAAAATGATGTCTTCTACAAAGTTTTAGAACTTCTAACGAGAAAAAACTTTGCCGAAGAAGCTAAAGGTCTAACGCATATAGTTTCGGATATATGAAGCATTTTCTTTTGAAACCACTTAAAATCAATTTTTTGTACATAACTTTTTTCGCAATTACTTTCAGTGTCTATTATGTTTGAGACAATTACTAAAAACGTAAAATTACACATTTTTGTTGAAGACTGTGTACGGTTTGGCTTTTTCCCTAAAAAGTTATTTAACATTTAAACTTTTCTATACACTAACTTTAACTACTAATAGGAAGTAGGGTCGCAGACCAAATGGCACATACATATACTTTTTGGAAAGTTTAAATCAAGTAATATAAATATACGAAGTGTGTAGCGTGGCCTTTTTAAATTAAGTGAATGAGAGAACAAAATATAGAGTGCTTTTTTGATTATTTTCTTAGGAAAAACGTACATGAATAAAATTGTTTATCTTCATATCACGCGTTATTTGTGATATCGACCGAGTTACCTTTAGGCAAAACCTTTTGCAAGAAATTACAGTCCAGGTACAAAAAAAAGAGCATTCGTTTTAACACTTTTTTTTTACTAAAATGACTATTTTTGGTTTATTAAAAAGAGCTTTGCAGGAAATGTTAAAACATTGGAATGTAACGTTGAACCACTCACGCATTTTATTGTAATATTATCATCGACCAAATGCTCCAGCATTTGTATTATCAACCAACTCTTTTGTGTTCTTAAAAATAATAGTTTTACTTATTCTTTTAATAGAATATTCCTTATCCGTTCATTTCATTCCAATCCAATTCATTTCAAGGATGATATCTTACATCATTACACCCAAACCTCCATTTACGTAACGTATATATGTATATATGTATTGATATACGTACGCATGTGTGCAAATATTTGTATTTCTTAATACATATAAATATTGGTGAAGTCAAAGCGATCATTCATATGTATAAATATATACTCATATACGCAAACGAGTGAGTGTGTAAGCATACATACATACATATATAAGGTTCGTAAATGGAGGTTTGGGTGTACCAGTACGCCTAAAACATCGTTTAAATTTAAGTCTTCTGAGATTTACTTTTATGTGTTGAAATGTGTAAGTGTAGCCTGCTTGAAAGGCTGAATCCTTTTTGTAACATCATGTCATTCTACGAAATAAGTTCTTATGAATACACCATACACTGAAAAAAATAATGAAATTCTCACGATTTCTAAATAAATAGTACTATGAAATGGACATCAGTTGAATAAAAAATTCGATTCAAAATTCGATGTAAAACTAAATTGGAATACATTAATTTCAATGAATATGACCGTTTATTTATATTGACGTTCAGTTTTACTTTTAATGTATATTGAAAAATGAAGCACAGTGAAGTAACTTTATATTAAATTTCTGCTCCAAACATGCACTGTTGGTGTTGGTGAGAGCAGCGCTGCATATTATTTATAAGAACACAAAAGAGTTGGTTGATAATACAAATACTGCACAGATAAAAATATTTTGTGAATTTACATCTATTTTCATGCACATATTTGGAGCAGACAATTAAACATAAAATTACTCCACAATTCTGTACGTTTAAATACAATTCAATCACAAAACTAAGCGTTAATTGAAAGATACAATTCTATTTATTTAAAATTCAATGCAATCCAATTTATTTTTGCATCGATGATGGGTTTCAATGAAATATTCGATTCAACCCATGTCTATTCCCTGCTAATACTGATTTACATGTCGTGTAAATTTCATTATTTCTTTCTGTGTGGAGCATTTGGTCGATGATAATATTACAATAAAATGCGTGAGTGGTTCAACGTTACATACGTTACATTCCAATGTTTTAACATTTCCTGCAAAGCTCTTTTTAATAAACCAAAAATAATCATTTTAGTAAAAAAAAAGTGTTAAAACGAATGCTCTATTTTTTATACCTGGACTGTAATTTCTTGCAAAAGTTTTTGCCTAAAGGTAACTCGGTCGATATCACAAATAACGCGTGATATGAAGATAAACAATTTTATTCATGTACGTTTTTCCTAAGAAAATAATCAAAAAAGCACTCTATATTTTGTTCTCTCATTCACTTAATTTAAAAAGGCCACGCTACACACTTCGTATCTTTATATTACTTGATTTAAACTTTCCAAAAAGTATATGTATGTGCCATTTGGTCTGCGACCCTACTTCCTATTAATAGTTAAAGTTAGTGTATAGAAAAGTTTAAATGTTAAATAACTTTTTAGGGAAAAAGCCAAACCGTACACAGTCTTCAACAAAAATGTGTAATTTTACGTTTTTAGTAATTGTCTCGAACGTAGTAGACACTGAAAGTAATTGCGAAAAAAGTTATACACAAAAAATTGATTTTAAGTGGTTTCAAAAGAAAATGCTTCATATATCCGAAACTATATGCGTTAGACCTTTAGCTTCTTCGGCAAAGTTTTTTCTCGTTAGAAGTTCTAAAACTTTGTAGAAGACATCATTTTTCTATCTCGTAGGGGAATAAAGTTGTTGAAATGAACTTTTATCGTAGTAGGCTTTGCACATTTTTTATTGTGATCAAATCACGAGGTATATTTTTGTGAATGAGTTCTCCAAAGGAACTATGTATATCGGATCAACGGTTTAGCAGCTAGAGAATTAAGTTCACGTTTTTGTCGCCTCAAACCACTGTGCACTGCAGTTACGTTGGAATTTTCGAGATATGATTTTTTGAAATTTCGCGTTTTCAAAAAAGAGCCTTTTTTCAACAGCCTATTCTGTAAAATCCAATAAAGATGCAAAAATTCGTCCATGACACAAAATTTGCGTGTTTTTCTTAGCTTTCGAATAAGCAATTCCACAAAACAACCTTTAAAGTTAATTTAGTAAAAAAAACTTTAAACATTTAAAAAAAATTCAAACTTGGGCCTAATTTTTTTCTTTTTTTTTTAGTTGAAAAAAGAAGCCTTTGGGGGTTTAACTTAATCTTGCAAAGTTTTAGAGTGGAAAGATTAATACTTTCGGAGCAGTGAATTTTTCAATCACGACCCGCACGCGCGGAGCGTACCTCAGCGCAACTCGCTCGAACACGGGCTTAACTTGTCGACACAAGTCGCGCCACTGATCGAATCCTAATTTTGACAGTTTATTATTGGCAACGTTTCAGTTAAGATCGCGGTGTAAAATTGAATTCAAAAATCAAAAACATTTGTTGCGTCGAATTTATTCTTCCCTTCTCGAGAAATTCGATTTTTTGCAAGCAAATGATGTTTTGTGTGCACCGTGTAAAATTGTATTCCTTTAATTATTATTTCATGGGAAATTATTTCCTGTAATATATGAATATTCATGATTTTTAATATAAGTCATCAAAAGTTTGATAAAGAATTAATTCTTGGAATCGCAATAATCCTGTTTTCCCACGAGATTCCCTACTTGCATAACAAAATATATTGATGTGTTCATCATCTTACAAATACTCCAGTTTTTTGGCATAACTTTTTTGTTTCAATTCGGTAAGATAACCGGAAGGCAAATATGATTCATTCTAAAAAGGCTATCGATATTTTGAAATTTGAGAAATGCGATGTCACAATGTAAGTAAATGTAAGAATTACTTCTGTATAGTCGCTGAATATAGACACATTGTCATAATTGTCATCAGTCTCAGAGGGTTCAGTATCTGTGATCACTATTGCATCAGCTGAATTTTCCCTCACAGCTGAATAGTGGAAATTGCATCATTTCGGTCCTTTTCCAAAACTGTTTGTCACACTATTTTAATACTCACGTAAATTCTTTGCCCCAATTTTACTCGCTTTCTGCCTACACGGTGCACACAAAATATAATTTGATTTCAAAAAATCAAGAAGGGAAGAAGAATCCCGACGCAACGAATGTTTTTGAATTTTTGCTAACATGAGTCTTAAAGTTAAACGGATTGCAGCAACGATTTTTGATTTTTGAATTCATATTTACACCGCGATCTTAACAGAAACGTTGCTAACAATAAACTGTCAAAGTTAGGATTCGATCAATGGCGCGACATGTGTCGACAAGTTAAGCCCGTATTCGAGTGAGTTGCGCTGCGGTACACTTCGCGCATGATTGAAAAATTCATTGCTCTGAAAGTATTTATCTTTCCACTCTGAAACTTTGCCAAGATTGAGTTAAGCCCCAAAGACTTCTTTTTTCAACTAAAAAAAAAAAAATTAGGCCCAAGTTTGATTATTTTTTATTTGTTTATAATTTTTAATTTTTTTCATTAAATTAACTTTAAAAGTTGTTTTATGGAATTGCTTATTTGAAGGTTATTTTAAGTATTGGACGAATTTTTGTATCTTTAGTAGATTTTACAGTATAGGCGGTTGAAAAAAGGTTCTTTTTTTGTAAACGCGAAATTTCAAAAAATCATATCTCGAAAATTCCACGTACCATATTGAAATAAAAAAATACGTGTCGAATATTTTCGAGTTCTTTACCGAGAAAAAATAGTTAGATTAAAAACAAAATTTTGGGTGGCCGATTTTTCGTGGAATGCCCCATATGAATAGAGAACTCTAAACTGACGGGTGTTGGTCGGGTTCGGGTCGGGTACGGGTGATGATTTTTAACGGGTACGGGTCGGTTGAGGGTTCAAAAATTTGGGCTTCGGATATTCAAACACAAATACATGTACTTTTTTCGGGTTCGGGTAAAGATTTTTATTTTTTATCGGATACGGATCTGGTTCGGGCATGCGAGAAAAATTATTCTCTGGTTTGGGTCGGATTCTGGCTTGGAAAAAAAAATAAATCTCAAGTTCGGGTCGGGTACGGGTAAACGTTTTTTACTTTCGATCGGGTACGGGTTTAAGAAATTGCACCCGACCATCGCTAATATGCAATTACTGTTCTCGGTAGTTTTTTTCGTTTTTTGATCTGTTTTGTAAATGATATAGGAAAAAATAGAAATCAGGTGAAAGTTTTTCTTTGACATCAAACTTCATATGTTTAATAGCATTTGAAAAGCTATTTTCGGGTTTTCCATTTTGACATTTGTACATTGTATTTTAAAATAACATTACTAGCACAGAAATAAGGCAACCAATCTCCGCATTATGACAGCTAAATATTTCGCCTTTTATAGTTTTATATTGGTTTTACAGTAGCTTGTAGGACTGATAAGTTTTTAATGGAAATTCGTGCGCAAATACATCAAATATGCAATATTATTTTTATGCTATTGTTTTTATTCTGATTCATTCTTTTTTTTTTTTTTTTATAAAATTTTTTTTATTCAGGCCAATTTGTGTACAAGCTTTACGTGGCCGAATGAGCCATGTTTTTATTAGATAAAATAATTTTTTTACCGTTGGATCTCGTTGTCACCCTTTTTCTAGGGGGAGAGGAGCTTCCATTTTTATCTTGCGATGAGTGAGGGGCACTTTGTTCGTGGCTCGTCTCGTCCTCCATTGCCGCATCGGTGGTATCGTTGTTGGTTTCCGTTTTTTCTTCGTTTTCCTTGTAATTCGCATTCTTGGGTTGGTTGTTAGTTGCTGTAGACGCGCCTTGTTGTGCATTAATTGCAGTTGTTGGTGGGTTTGATGGTACAACAGGAGTACTGCGCTCACTAGTTTCCGTTGTTGGGCGGTTGTCCTTATTTTTGTTTAAAGATGTCCTTTTTGCAGTTTCAGTGCAAGGTTTGCCGTAGTGTGCAGGTTGTTCACAAAACTGACATGTAACCAGTTGATTTTCATACGTAATCAGCGTTTTACACGGATGTATCCCGTCTTGATCACAAATGATGTAAGATGGAATTGCTTTACGTAGTTGCATACGTACTACTCGCACGCCATTCCGGATACCCGGAAAAAAATTCCGCCATACTTCCCTTTCGATGGAAAGAACTTCACCGTACTGCGACATACATTCCCGAACATACCCCTCGCTGGTCTGCGGGGGAAGGTCATGCACGCGTACTTCTATGGCATTGTCCACCATGTACACAGGGATTTTATATTTAACATTGTCATGATCAATACTGTGCACCCCGTTATTAACCGAAGCAAATGCAATTGCATCTTTTTCACGTTTGAACATAATGTACACACAGTTAGACGCCTTGTTGAATTGAATCTCACTTACATCAGTAACGTTTAGATGCATTCGTTCTTTAAGTAGGATTTCAATTTCATTTGCTGCTGGTCTAACTTTGCAGCGCTTGAAATCAATACAAATTGAATTTGGCCTTGTAGGCCAAGTTTCAGGCTTTGTTAAATCGTATTTGCCCATTTCGTACACTCTATTGTTCACTACACTGTATTGTCTTTGTTTCTATCGTCTCGACCGTAAGCAATTGTCGACTGAGTCTGATGAGATGCCAGCACGAACTGTGATTCATTCTTGACAGTACGGTATTTAGTACAGTTACTACGAACTTCGCCTTATGTAGAGCGAATTTGCCTTACAAACATGAACGCAGTAGTGTAGAATTTTAAGAAATGAGGTTATCTGTAACGATAAAAATATATAATAATGATGATCTGTTAGCTCAACAATTGATTTGCTCGTCAAGCTGTTTGGTTTGTTTGATGACGTTCTAAACGAACTTGTGAGGAATAAAGTTCATGTTTGACAGGTATCACAGGTTCGCTTACAGTTTTATTTACAGTCAAATTGGTATCAATATTTAAGCGAACCACGGACAGCTGTCAAATGTTGCTTTTCCAGCTCAGCTTGTGAGATTACGTCATGTTCATGTAAAACCAGAATACCTTTTATCTGCTGATACTGACTTTCAGCAGCTATTACTCAGTCTAAATGTTTGCTTCAGTTTCAGTTTTACCTAGTAAACATTCGTTTGAGATTTTTTAGGAAGGGAATTGATGAAACTAAACATATTGTTAGGGCAACCATGGATCATAGGCTGACTTTGACGTTTCTCCTACTTATGACATATTTTAATTGCTTTAATGAACTCTTCCAGAAATATTGTCATACTTCGTATTTCTTCCAACGAATATTACTCTCAAAGCAATATTTTTAGAAAGTAGTACACCGAGCTAATCCGAACTTCTCACGTGTACACTCGAGTACTAACACAAACGCCGGTTGGTTTCAGTAGATCGAACACACGAACTGAACGTCGACCACGAAGCAGAAATGGTTTCGGTCTACAATTAAACTTGAATAGAGAACGCGACTGGAATGAACCATCAACTGAAGCACAACGTAAATAACGCGACACAAACGGATCAAAGCTATGCTATGGTGTGCCCCCGCTCTCTCGGTATGTGCAACAATTGAACCGTAAGTATTCCGCGTTCACGTCACAACCGTAGCTGGGTTGGTAGCCCTTGGCGTTGACGGTGGCGGTAGCACCCTTCATTGCCTCCGCCTGTGACGCCGAGCAAGCTGAGTTCACTCGGTATCGCGCCCGGCAGGTTTTCGGTGTCGATTTCTAACTCCGTGTTGCATATTTGATTGGAAGGTATCGAAACTTCCCAGACGCCATAGAAGTAGCGGTTATGGGCGATAGAAGAGCAGTTCGTTATGGCGTTCAGCCAATTGCACGGCGTGGCGGACGACGGAATGCGCACCTCGAGGGAGTGGCAGCGCAGTTACGGCTATGGTCGTAATGCCTTCGAGGTTGGTACCAATCCTTTAAATCGATCGAACTTCAAATGGCAGCAGGCAAATATCGTTCTGCCGTGCTTTGCAGCAAGGAGTTCCTCCTAGCTGCAAAACACTGAATCTATCACGAACTGGTCTATAGGTTCTGAAATTGGCTGCTTTTGTTCTACGGGATGGTGGCTTCAATTTTTCCTTTCAAGTGAATGTCAGATTGGAGAGCGTGATATTGGGTGCGAAAAATAAAGGATTGTCGCGCAATAGTTGTGGTACGGTCTATAATGGCGTTCTTCACTGTTCATCAGACAGGTGGGAAGATCAGCATGGAATGGTAGCTATTTTAAAGCCATTCTTTATCGATTATATCAAGCTTGAGGGACTTATTTGTGATCATCATTTATGGTCGCATTGTTTTTAGATTGTACATATCTTGATATGTATTGCTGAAAGTGTGGAGTTTTTGGCATGTATCGTAAACGGACACAAGGTACTCTTCTAAACATACTACTTTAGTGAAGGGTTATTTTTTATATTTGGTTTTATCTTGCAACATGAAACCAAAAAATCCATTCAAAATTTGTTTTCGTACTTTAATAAGGGAATTAATCATTTTTCCTTTTGCATAAGAAATTCAATTCTCGCTTTTTCAATTTGTAATGGGATAGTATTCAAAAATTTCATATTTATTCGTAATCGTGATTTAATCACACAGCCTAACCACATGATACACATCGGCACGGAACGTAGTTGATCAAGCTAGAGCAATATGCTTAATGAAATTTAATCGAAGGACAGCAAGTCCGTGCTGCTTTGCATTTTCCGCATATTTCAGCAACGGTAAAATGGATCATTATTAGATCAGCGGACCAAGTAGACGTGCTAATTGAGAAATACGTTTTTATTATATTAGTTTATTACATGGGTTCCGTTCAGAAAAAAACAATAGATTCACAGTTTTTGTTTCTCATTAAATCAAACTTCCATACGGAAAGGAGCCTTTCATTCTCATTAAAAGATAACAATCTTAATTTCTGTACTTCTTCTCTTTTGCTATGCAATTATTTCACCTAGGATTGCTCGGAATGATGTCCCAATGAAAGTGAATACGTGATAGGATTGAACTAATTTCTTATCTCAAGCCTTCTTAAGATTCTACCATTGCATTTGTTCCATGCAATGCACAGTGGGAAAAAATTGAGATAGGTCAACAAACTAAAGCGTTTCTTATGCAAAAATGTCCAAGGAATTCAATGGAATGGTTTACAATGGCCGCACGAATCGCAATCCTGCTTGTTTTACCCAAAATGTACAGCAGTTTTGGGGTTTCCTATAACATTCGCTCTGTAACTTGAAAAGAAGAACGATTCTAAGAACCCACACTGGCCGCACGAAACGTGTTGGTGGCTATTTTACCTCAATTCCTCCAATATGTGAAATTTTCATCTAAATCACCCTTAAGTCTTAAGCGAATCACGTTGAAAGCATACGAAAACTATCTTCTATTCGATTCTCCAGACTTTTTCACATAATATAAGATAGTTTACGTATGCTTTCAATGTGGTTCGCTTAAGACTTAAGGGTGATTTAGATGAAAATTTCACATATTGGAGGAATTGAGGTAAAATAGCCACCAACACGTTTCGTGCGGCCAGTATAAGTTCTGGTATTCGATTCTACAGACTTTTTTACATAAGATAAGCTAGATTAAGTAAACTTCTTAACATAAACTTATTGCCGAGATTTAGGGACGATTTACAATCATGAAATGGAGAAAATGGGGTAAATCATGAATCATGAAATGGAGAAAATGGGGCCTTCAAAATAGGCCGTTTTTTTCGGAGATTGACTGTTTCGTGCATTATATTGCCAGCACAAAGTAACACATAAAACGATAATACTTTAAAACATTCTTGGTAGCCGGCTACCCAGAGCAATAAACACATGATAACATTATTAAAACATTTACTAACAATATATCCTCTCCTGTGATGCATGTGGGAATGCAGAGGATTCCTCGGTTCTTAGTAGCAACATGCATCGAACTAACAATCCTTTCCCTCCCAAGTAGATCTGCATTCGGACGTGGCCGGCGTCGGTATTGATCAGCATGCATGGTTCAATACAGTTTGCACAGTGTGAATCAATGTGTTATTCCCAAACATGTTACTTCAAAAAATCATTTTGCAATCTCAATTGGTCCAGATCAATAACGGAGTAGCAACACACGGGCGGTCTCTAATGCTAATGCTAATGCTAATGCTAATGCTAAGAACATAATTTGTAAAATGAATGAATTTTTCAAATATTTTCAAAACTAATTCAAATTACATGTTCCATCATTTAAAAACAATAAAAATCATATTAAAACCGTTCATTAAATATGTGTTAGATAAGCCGCAAAAATGAGTTATTTTTAACGCTCGAACATGTCGATCTCAGAAGCAGTGCAGTAAAATTTCATTCAATTCAATTGAAATCTGCAGTACACTTCACTCTTTGACACACACAACGTTCGGTGACGTACCAACGGGCAGCATTCAGTTCTTTAATCGATTCTCTTCAAATCAAAGCTCAGTTTAACCACCGTCAGTTGATTTCTTGAAATCACTCTTTCAATAGCGTGAGAGCGGCCTTCAAATGAGTTTTATGTAAACATTCGAATTGGTTCAAGATAATAGATGAAACTCAAACCAGGTAGCTGAAATATAAATTAAAGAATACACTTAAATTAATAGTTTCATCCTTCAGTTTTCATTTTTAATACTTTACTTCATTTATAATTCGTTTCATTCGAACTTGCTCACTACCAAGAGCGAAGACAATGAAGGAGCTAGACTACTTGGCACTTGAAACTGAGCAAGCAAACTTTCAGATGACTAGATACGATTATTCAACTGACGATGAATTCTGGGAGCTTCACTTGAAAATGACAGCAAAATTCATATGAATTTGTATCGATATGCTGCCAGTCAGTGGCCATAAATTTCATTTTCAGCTGATATCATTCGATTGAAAATTAAATTTTACCGCACTGCTCAGAAGATGTGAATTTACACGATTTTTCTAGGTGCGAAGTTTGAAGCACCAATCTCCTAATGATTAAGGAGAACGTGCCATTTGAGCTAATTTAAGCTGGTTCGCGGACTACTAGGCATAATTGTTGACAGTAATACAGAAACTGATATGCGAACTCTCAGAATTTCGTAATATTTGGAAGAATCGTTATCCTTCGAAAAATATTAAAGTCGTGTTATTTTTTATTTTGTCACTAGGGTGGTCACCCTAGTGACAAAATTTAGGGAATTTTTGTTCGATTTTCTTCAAAAAAGACATTTAATTTAAAAATAATAATTTTTGAACCACTCGACGATTACGCTAATTTTTGGGTATTTTGTCTACAAATGCCTATAGTTTGTGGGAAAAATATGCGGATATATTGTGTATTTAAAATTCGGTATTTGAAAAAGTAAATTGTATAACATTTCAATGGTCGTTAATGTGTTTTTCTCGATTTTTTTTCAAAAAAGAAATGGTAAATTTAAAACTTTTGAACCATTCCATCGCAGTGGCCCAAAACTAGAAAAAGACGGTCAAAAGTCTGTACTGACTTTCACTGAAGTTTTACAAGATTATATTACGCTTCTTTTGAAAGCAGCACCTTAATTTTTTGTTAAAAAGGTAGTACCAATTTCGAAAAAAAATTATTTTTTTTTTCATAAAAATGTTTTTTTCTGTCTCATTTTGAGGAAAAAAACATTTGAAGTTATTTTGCTGAAGATATAAATAATGTAAAAAAAAATTTTTTTGAGATATATTCACTTTATTTTAAAAGCAGTTTTTTTTGGTTTTATCTTTACAAACAAAGTATGAAAAAGTATTGTAAAAGTACAAACCTTTACGAAGAGATTTCATTTTTAAACGTGTAAATAAATTGAGTTATCGCAAAGCAACACGTTTTTTAAGACGATATGTTGATCGTGCGACGCTTACTTAGAGATGTGCGAAGCAGCTCATACCGGTGAGCAGCTCCGAACCAATTCAATGTGTCAGCTCATCACTTCATTTAGATTGAACTAAAGGTTTGTTTTGAGTGCCGTTTTTTTTTGCGCCGTTTTTTTTTTTCAAGTGCATCATTGATGCACAAAGAACAATGCTATGCGAACTAACTTGTCTGCGAATTATCATTATGTCATATTTGAGAAAATCTGCAAAAGTGGCATTTCTGAATGTACCTTAGCCTACTGAGTGTGAGGTAAGATTTCTTATTGACAATGGCTCATTCAATCTGTTAAAGAAGGATAGATACACATTTGAAAGAACGAACAAAAGCTCATGCACACATTTCTTCTCATTTATAACTCGATCTTCAAGAGCCGAAGATCCGTTCAGCTCGTAGCTTGTTTCCACCTTACCAGCAGGGATGCCAGGTCATTTTTTCAAAAATATGTGATCAAACCGAAAACATGTCTGTGCAAAATCTGTGCACGTTTCCCCGTTTCCATAATAGCTGATCGGAATCATTTTGGTAAGCAAAAAAGTCTCTTTATTTCCTACCGCTCTGTAATTTTTTGTGTTAAACTGTGATCAATTTAAAAAATCTGTGATCGATTTCAGA
Source organism: Malaya genurostris (assembly GCF_030247185.1). Lineage (NCBI taxonomy): Eukaryota > Metazoa > Arthropoda > Insecta > Diptera > Culicidae > Malaya > Malaya genurostris. The sequence goes on from NC_080571.1 coordinate 73,754,509, forward strand.
ATCTGTGTAAATTTGTGACCATTTTCAGAAATCTGTAAAAAATCTGTGCAAAAGGTTTAAAATCTGTGAAACACAGGTTAATCAGTGAACCTGGCATCCCTGCTTACCAGTGCGGTGAACTGGTGAGCTGCGGTTCTTTTAAAAAGAGCTGTGAGCTATCAGCTCACTTTAAATATTCGATTCACTGGAATAGCTCAGGAGCGAAATGCACATCTCTACGCTTACTGCAAAAGTGAGTTATGGAAATAGCAGACGCGAGACGCCCTCCGTTTCTTAACCATTCATGGTTTGAATATTACAATGTTAGGGCTTTGAGTTTTAGAACGTCATTTGTGTACCCTTTTAACGGTTTTCATGGTTTGCGACCAATGGGCACTATGTAATTTAACTTTTTTTTCTGAAAGCTTAATCATTTTTACATAACATATTCAATTCTTACCTATTTTAGATTGTAGAACCGGCTATTATAAATAAATCTCGATTATTTGTTATTTCTAATACATTTGTTCGTTATATTTCGAACTTCGTCGAGATCACAAAATGTCCGATTTTCACAAATTCAGATTCAAATGAAAGGTCTTATGGTCTCATAGATCGCTACTTAATTTTATTCCGATCCGATTTCTGGTTCTGGAATTACAAGTAAATATGTGCAATAATTTGCACTAAATTTTCTCGGATATTTTGCAACCGATTTTTACAGACTAAGAAACAAAAAAATGAAAAGTCTTGAAATTCTTTAAAAGGTCCCTGAAAAGTTGATCCAGATCCGACTTCTGGTTCCGGTATTACAGCACGATTAGTGAAAATTTTCAATTTCATGAGTATTTCTTCACAAGCGATGGCGAAACGTGGTACACATTTTTATAAAACTTACTGCTGAATTCATCTTGTTGGCAGACCTTGTTAGTTCGTGAATATATGATACTACTTTGGGACCACTAGTCCCTTCAATTTGTCAGCAACGGTTAAACCGATTTTCACGAACCATGATTCAAATTAAAACTCTTATTGTCTTGAAGGATACTGTGGAATTTCATCCAAATCCGACTTCCGGTTCCGAAATTATAGAGCGATGAGTGTCAAAACATTCAAATCGTCATTCAAAATGACGATGCGAAACAAGTACACGACGGCACGTGCGGCTTTGCTCCATTCGTAGCGTGCTGCGTTCGATTTCGTATAGCGTGCAAGGTTGTCAAATTTAAATCTATATTTTACAGGTAAAAACTATGTAAATTTGTAAATCTTTTATTCAATTCGTATTTACTATTTAGTGTTATTACAAAATCATGATAGCGATACCTTTCTATATTTAGTTTGTGTGTGTATATATGTGTGTGAGTATGTGTCAAATAAAGTCATTCATAAAAAAATCTCATAGTCCCATAGGTTGCTATAAAATTTCATCATGCTCTCATAGGGTAAAGCGTGGTTAAAATTGCACACCGTCATTTTGAGCGACGATGCAAAAAAGGGTAAAATTCCTCTAGATTTGTCTCAAATCTTATTTAATGTGTAGGCTATTATTATTATTATTCCAAGTTTTCGGCTCCAGAAGTACTGTAAATAGTGGTCAAAAAGTTTAAAACGAGACTCACTCAATTTTCTCAGAGATGATTTGATCAATTTACACAATCTTAGGCTCAAATAAAAGTTCCTATGGTCTCATAGGTTGCTGTTTAATTTCATCCGGGTCCGACTTTCGGTTCCAGAACTATAGGGTAAAGTGTGTTTAATTCTTTCTAATTTGACATAACTGTTTACAAATTGAAAAGGTGAAGTTAGTTTATACCCAAAGAAAGTTTCTTATTTTATTCAACATTTAAAAAAAATTCTTCACAGAATCTTCTAATGACACTTTTGAAAATATAAGTAATATCAGAGAGGCATCAATACACCACGAGGTTTTTTACCTTGCGGAGAGTATAATATTGCTCACACATTTTAATTCCACAAGCCATTTATAACCATTTCGGTACATTGCCATTAGCAACATGTTTGATAAGTTGCACAATTTTTATAGTTACTTCCTTTTTACATGACGATGTAAAAATTTGTACAGAACTTCCACAACTGCTAGTACGATATGAGTAAGTTGGTGATTTGCTTCATAATTATTTCAGATGTACTCCAAGCTGTTCTACAATGAATCTTTCGGCAGTATTTTGAAACTTAACAGTGATAAGTTGCATAACAACAATTCTAAAACAATTATAAAACATCTTCAAACTTCGATAAGTTACATTTGCTACTTGGAATACTACCTGCCAAACGGAATATTTCTGGGAAACTTGCTCTACTTTCTTCGATCTAAAAGCTTTTTTTTTTTTCAATAGTATAATATATATTTTCAGGCACACTGCTTAAGCTCTAAGATGCCAGGGGTATTTCCTAATCTTAATTAACGACTAACTTAAAACTAGAATAGTATCATTAGATTATGTCGTCTAGAATTTTTGGAAAAAGCTTTTAGCTGGCGTTCGGCAGTGGTCGCTGAATTGAATATTGCATGACTTCCAGTTGGTGCTATCTATGGCCGCTTCCTTTCAGTTCGTGTGGGTCCGCGGGAAACACCCCCAGGCTACGAAGGCCCGGCGGGTGGCCCGCATGCTGGTCATCGACTGGAGCGTAGGACCGTAGGCGGTAATGGTGATGTTACGAAGAGATGAAAAAATAAAAAAAGTAAATATTGTGGAAACCGAGGTAAATAGGGGGTATGGAAACAAAATGTCTGAAAACTACAGAGATCTAATTAGTTGCCATCGAGATGGTGAAGAGACGGGGGAAGGGGGAACGAAAAGTTAGTGACAAAAAAAGATCTTGTTAGTTCCAATGAAGATGGTGGACAGGGACGGTGATCGAGAGAATCGGGCGGATGTTAGTGTCGAACCTGTAGGTGGAGATTATACTTTCTGAGCGAGGTATAACAGATTACACTTGGATATTAATGTGTTTGAGGTACTGGTATATAAGAAGCATATAAGAGATATCCCGACTAGCCAACACATCTCGGACCGGAACTTCAGGTGGTCTACCTCGGGCCCTTAGGGAGTCCTTTAATAAAGACCTGGCGTCACGATACTCCGTACACGTCCATACGACATGCTCGATGTCCTGATAACCGTCACCACAAGCGCAGAGACCGCTCTCCACGACTCCAACATCTAAAAGCTTGTATTATCACCAATAATTTATTTTACACAATGAGCAGAAATACGTTCAGTCAGTGTGCGAAATATTTCACGCATTGATGAAGTATTTACGTATTTAGGGTTGTCCAAATTTTGTCTCGAACGTGCCTTATCCAAAACCTTTAGAATGTTGCAATCGTCAAAAAAGCATACGTAAAAGATTGCTAATATTATTTTACACAACTTCAACACCCAAATTGTACTATGTTCGCGGATAGCTCGAACTTGATTTTATAACAGCTGAACGTACAAACGGTCTCTAATGAACGAAAATGATAAATGAGAACGATTATGCTCGATGCAAATCTGTTGCGAACTGTTTCGTATGCGAAACCAAGAGGAAGCAATGAATTGTAAATGAAAAATTACGAACATCGAATAGAGGAAGCAATACGTTGATAACGCACTTTCGCTACCTATCGGGGAAAAGTAGCGGTGTAGATTTGAAAGCAGACCGCGATGCAACGGAGTTTGGCTGGTTGTGCGAGTTGTTTCGCGATTCAAATCATCATTGGTAACTATTCGGATTCGACGTCAAGCGAGGGGATGTCGAAATTATGGTTCGCGGGATCTGTTCTATCGTGGAGTAAAACTGGAGAACCGACCGTTCGTCGTTCAGTGAACCGTACGCCGTAGAAGTAAGTTAGGTCTTCGGGATGTTGTAAATTTGATCGTTTAATTGATCGTGTTGTAAACCGATACTGTCATGTTTTATGCATACATACAATATGTTATTACGAAACGTTCTTGGCACAAAGTGTAGCAAAAGGCAGTGTAATTCTACCTTGTAAAAGGTCAGCTTGCCACTCAGCCTCGGAGCCGGACTTCGACGCAGGCGTTGCTTCCACAGCGTCTGAAATCGATACAATAACCATTATTTTTGCATCATACGGTTAACAAAACAAGTAAGCATAACCATGCAGGCGATCGAATACGTACCAAACGCATCACAATTGATCACCACCGAGAAGCAAACGAGCTCAAAGACAACCTGTCGAAACGTGAATTAATATTTTTGCATACAAATTTGCATAACTCCACACAACGAGAGGCCACACCAAAGAAGGATTGCAATTTTCCTGCGAGACGACCACGACGACGACGGCGATGTCGAAGTCGGTGACAATGGCGACCGGAGAGATGTTCTGAAACTCAGAAACGTCAAACTGCCAGTAAAATCGAAGCACCGCTGATCGTTCAATGACCGCCATAACTATCGCCAATGGTGTGTCCTGCGTCTAAACAGCAAACTCAAAGCCGAAGGTACCAACCCGGCGTGATGTGCTTACAATGTTCGAACTATGCAATTAAAAGCCGCGTACACGATCGTTGTTTTTTTTCTTCTTCAATAAACAAAATTGTGCGAAGAAGGAAAAGTGTAGCAGCCTCGGTAGAATTGCGAGGCAGGCACCCCAAAGGCAAAGTGGGTGGTGGCTGTGGGGTGTTCAAAATCATCATGCTTTCGATTTCTGCTCAAGGTCTACCACACTGATCGATACGAACCGGTGCCTGGTTTTCGTTGCTATTTTTTTTTGTTTTAAATTTTCTGCAGGCTTTGCATCTAGTAGATGCACATGAAGTTACCGGATCGTAATTGCAAGGAATCAACTAAATCTGTCCTAGAGCGTGGGTTGCGGAATCAAACTGGTTCATGTGATGCCTGGTTTGCGTGAGAATCCGGACTTCAGTTCCGGGTAGTACCGGGTCGGCATTTTATCTTGATTATTAAGCTGCGAAACGATTCAGAGATAGGCAATCCGATCACGGTCAACGAGCTTTTAGTAATTGCTAGGCGCGATGTATTTTTCTGAAAGATCGACTTTTTCTCTGACGGGTCAGAAACTGATCACTGAACGAATACTTTCGACTAGAGTTATGGTGTATTTAGGACTTTACTGCTTATCTCTGTAGATGAGATAATTTTTTTAAAATTAAAAAGATGAGTTCAAATTTCATGGTTTGTTTGAAAATCGTGTGGAATTCGAATCGAATTCTATTTGGAACCGTTCATTCGTTCTTCAGAAATTTTGAATTTTTCGGCGAAAACCGTACGAGAGCAAATCAGTCGATTTCGTTGGTAATAAACTTCAAATGGAAATGCAGTAACTTGTTTTCATGTAACTAAAGTAGTAATCGTTCACTTTTGTGCACTTTTTCAAAGATCGCTAAAATTTACAATTTCTGCAGCATTCTTACAAACTACGACCGTTTATATGTAGAATTCAATCACTTTTATTTCTGTTGAAAAGATTAAAAAACTAGTATTTTTTCACGAACGATGGTCAAAAACAGATAAAAATCCCATCAAAATGTTCTGATAAATTCTTCTAGTTTGCAGAGCTTGTTAGTTTGTGGGCATGAACACTTAAGTCGGCAATAATGGTCCCCCCTTTTCTTATTCCGGAAGCATCGAAAGTAGTGAAGAAAAACTCCAAAAGCTCATATTATTTTTTAAGCTACTATGAAATTTCATTCGGATCCGACCTCCGGTTCCGCAGTTACAGAGCGATGAGTGTCAAAGTTTTCAAATCGCCATATAGAATGACAAAATGTTCAATACACAAAACGAACGATGTGTGCTTTGTTCTATTTCGTACACGCTTTTAAGAAAACGATACGGTTGAGGGCATGTTTAGGAGTGTTTTAGTTCTAGATGCATAACTTATGTCAGTTATAAAATTTCAAATATAGAAAAAATGGAGCGGCACCGTATACCAGTTTTAAATTTGACAGTAGAACTGTTCGAATAAATAAAACTAAAACGGCTTGCTGGGATACGTTTGTTTCAGTTTCAGTTATATTATAGACCATCCATATGAACCTTGCAGCTGCAACAAGTTCCTGTGCTTCCTTTTCTGATTTTAATCAATAAATCTTCCATATGGTTGAAAAATGAACCAATCAGTTCATTCTGCTTGAAATTGCAATTCAAGTAAAGCGAAAATTTTAGTCTAAAACTCTATCGTTTTCCTTAAAACTGCTCGAGAAGTTTCAGTTTACTTCCACTAACACATTTGGTTAGCAACAAACACATTCCTATATGAATTTTCCCTTGCCGAAATTGTTGCGATATAAAAATTTACGTACCCTCTATAAGTAAACCCGCAAAATAGGAATCTTTAATTTAACACGCGAAAGGCGATGGATGTGGAATGTTGTCGTAAAACTATTAATTTTTCCGGAAAACTGGTTTTGTAATAGAAAATATTTAGTTTTTTCTGTTATGTATAGCGCAATCTAATACAAATGCATTGAAGCAGTGTTGCTAACTTTTTTGTTGGGGAATTAAAATTTACATTCATATAATGTAAGCAATTTTCCATAAAACGTTGGTGAAAAATTGATCAAAACTGATATTTCATCCAAAAAGTCAGGTTTAACATTCATTTGAGAATAAATTATTGCTAAAAAAAAATTTTTGACACTCAATCGCTCAAGCCACTTTGATAAACTGGTTGCACTGCATATATGAATAAAGACTGTCCCAGAAAGTATGGATGCAACCAAAAACCGCAACCATTTCGCAATGGTTCAGAATCTGTAAATTTTTATGGCTGCGTCCTGTTGTTTAAACTCTTCCCTAACCACTTGTGCAGTTGTTTATTCGTTTTCATTAGTTTGTTTCGAAATGCGTGGACTTTCAGCAGAACAATGTAGAAAAATTGTGTACAAACTGCATAATCATGGACGACGAAACCTACGTGAAACTCGATTACAAATCCTTGCGGGACCACAATATTATACGGTGCGAGAAGGGCAAGTGTTAAACCAGTCCGAGACTCCGATTGAAGTCGAAAAAAGTGGTAAGAAAGCTATGGTCTGGCAAGCAATTTGTAGCTGCGGTAAGATTTCGAAACTCTTATCGTATTTCAATCGTATTCCTAATAACGGTAGCAAAATCATATTCGATCGAAAAACCAATACGTCATTATTCAGAATAAGGGCGCGCATTTTACCCCGTTATTCCCGTACCGGAAATTTCAATAGCATCCTACGGCTTCAAGAGACCTTTCATTTGAATCTAAGTTTGTGTAAATCGGTTCTGCCATATTCGAGAAAATCGAGTGTACATTTTTGTTACACACACACATACACACACGCACACACACAGGCATTTGCTCAGTTCGTCGAGCTGAGTCGAATGGTATATGACATTCGGACCTCCGGGCCTCGGTTAAAGATCGGTTTTCACAGTGATTGCATAATCTTTCTATATAAGAAAGGTAAAAATGAATACCGATTGCAACCATCGCGCGATTCGAACCGAGTACCATTGTATCGCAAGGGACGCCTGTCAATCAATTGATCCATGCAATCTCACCTGCTAGCAGAATGCAACTTACAGTCGAAACTAGTAGAAAATTATGTTAATCTAACATTAAGTCATTACAAAGGAAATTCTCCGTCATTTGACAAAATATGTCTTTAGAAATTACATGATATGGTTAAGTTACCTGTACAATTCAAATTTTTCTGGTGTATGGAATTTGAAGCTGAATCCAATCATTTTATTTATTCAAAATCTGGAAACTTGATTATGAAATTCAGTTCACTTCCAGAATTCTAGAACTAAACTCCTGAATTGAATTCTTTATTACGATTCCAAACCTGTATTTTAAAACTGAATTCTTAGTCTATTCTAGGTTCCGAACTTAGTTTTTGGTTCAGAATTTAGTCTCTGGCGTAGATAAATAAGTGCATCACTGCCAATAATAATAATCGAACTGCATTAGTATTGAAATATATTTACTCCACTAAACTTCAAGTCCGATGAGTTTTTGCAAAGAATAATGCACTTTATCGATTTATGTTTATGTTAGTACTCTCTTTGTTTTAGTTCACTTCAACAGGGAATAGTAGAATGAGAGCGAAAACAAGAAGAATGTTTTTGGCTGAGTATAAAACTATCGAGTATCTCAATTGACAGTCACTTTCACAGTACAGATTACAGTTGACGATGATTTAGGTCAGTTTGTCGATGTGACTGACATATTGCAACTCTGATTGAAACATACCAGTTTTATTCGTACTCACGTCTCCTAGTTATGTCTATGACTTTACTCACCCGTATTTTCTGAATTGGGCTAGCGGTCGGAATTGATGGAGTGACGAACATTGAAAATTTCGAACAGTTATGTATATGACAACTCAAAATCAAATCCTAGAACTCTTTGGGCTGGTTTTTAGAAGCATTTCAATTTGTATAAGGTCTTGTAAGTTGTTGCCCTGTTGTTGTTCTTGTTTTATTCAGGAATACCAAAAAGGTATTTTGAAGAATCCCATCGTAATGTATGATAGACTATTAAAGACTGTCCCAGAAAGTATGGACGCACTTTGATTTTGCTGTAAATAATTCACAAGTGTTAGATATTCAAATTTTTTCTTCGATATACTGATAATATTAAACTACAACAACAGAATATTATTCTCAACATTTGCTGCTTAGCCATTGTAGACTAGCTGGCGCACCTTCTTGCGAACGTTCCTAATTGAATTCCGTACAGACTTTTTGGCGTCAAGTTTAGACACTTTTTTCCAATCTTTTTCGAACTGTTGAATAGTTTCGGCTGCCGAGACAAGTTTCCTAAGATGTGCTTTCGTTAATGCCCAAAATTCTTCAATTGGTCGAAGTTGTGGACAATTTGGTGGATTCATGAAAATGATATTTTTGGTAGTATACCATTCTATTATTGATTTCGAGTAGTGGCAAGAAGCAAGATCTCACCAGAAGTCAACAGGATCCTTGTGGCCTCGAATCATGGGTAGAAGTCGTTTTTGTAAACATTTCTTGATGTATATTTCGCTGTTTATTGAATTTATTGGTGATGAAATCTTACCGCAGCTACAAATTGCTTGCCAGACCATAGCTTTCTTACCAAATTTTTCGACTTCAATCGATGTCTCGGACTGGTTTAATACTTGCCCTTCTCGCACCGTATAATATTGTGGTCCTGGCAAGGATTTGTAATCGAGTTTCACGTAGGTTTCGTCGTCCATGATTATGCAGTTCGATTTTCCAGCAAGAATCGTATTGTACAACTTTCGAACCCTCGGTCTGACCGATGCTTCTTGTTTCGGACTACGTTTTGGTTGTTTCTGCTTCTTATAGGCTCGAAGATTCAAACCTTCTTTAGCACGAAGAACATTTGACTTCGAAGTGCCCACTTTTTTCGCCACATCCCGACCTGAAACCTCCTTCTTTTGCTCGAACGCCTTCAGTATACGTTTATCCAACTGAGGGTTAGCAGGACCTTTTGTTCGACCGGTTTTCGGTTTATCCTCAAAGGTGTTATCCTCACCGAACTTCCTGATTGCATTTCGCACGGCTTTTTCACTTACTCCTTCCATTTTTGCTATCTTTCTCAGTGACAGTCCGCGTTCTGTGCTTCATTTGTACACAATTTTCGACGTTATTCTGCTGAAAGTCCACGCATTTCGAAACAAACTAATGAAGGCGAATAAAAAACTGCACACGTGGTTAGAGAAGAGTGTAAAAAACAGGACGCAGCCATAAAAATTGACAGTTTCTGAACCATTGCGAAATGGCAGCGGTTTTTGGTTGCGTCCATACTTTCTGGTACAGTCTTTAGTATATCAGAAAGGCATCATTAAATTATTAGGTCGATTAAAACGGATTTTTTTCTGAGTGAAGTGTAATTGTTTTGCTAGCTCATTTGCTGTGCAACAAATGTAAAAGCAATGATGATGGCAAATGAAAATGTCGTTCGAATGCGAGAAATGTTTTTTTCTGTTCATCGTCATCCCGCGCGTGTAGTTCGGTAGTATTGATGGGTTGATATGTCTTTTATGGCTTATTCAAATGTTAAACTTCGTCTTAGACTATCAATGTACCATTCAATGCTCAACCGTTTTATTTTTTTTTTCTCCGTATTCCCCGATTGTTTATTCATCTCCGAGCAAACTGCTCTTCATGTCAACCGCTTCACTGGAAACTCAGCTAATTGGCAGTCGGCTTAGGAAAAAATTAAAAAAAAAAACAGACTCCGCAAGCACACAGATCTATTTATAGATAGGATACCGGATACGCTTCGTAAATTGGCGGTTCAGTTTCGGATACGCGAGGCAGTGAAGTCACGGCGCTCAAGTTGCCAGTGCGAAGCACCTATCGGTAAGTTACATGTTGCATTAAACCAACGTCGTTTGAATATGCGCAACACATTTCACTTTTGCTGACAAAATCGATGCAATCGCAAAGTCGGAATAACTATCGCTCGGGGCTTAGTCATACTTTCGGAACTGCTAGTTTATGCAACTGGCGCCGATAGTGGGCTCAAACACGCGCTATCTACTGCTGCTTGGTCCGACGACCTCGAAGGACATCCTTTTGGACTCGACTCGATATTTGTCGTAACAAGGCAAATAACTAATTGTGAATTCCCCGGCAGCCCTGTGAACGATAAATTTGCCACTCAGTGTCACCTGTTGGCATTCTGCAACTTGTATGTTCTCTCTCTCTGTCTCTGTCTTTCTCTCTCTCCAATTCCATTCTTATTGTACGATCGTTACGATATCAATTTGTACGTATTACCATCTTCGCTCTAGGCACATGGACGCCTGCATGTACCTGAAAAAGTAACGAAGGGAAATTTGTCCACTACCCAACAAGCCCACGAGCGAATCAAGGGAATTCCACATTTATCAGATATGAATCCACGCCGTACACATGTGAGCTGTCATGAAAATGGTGATTTATATGACGATTGCATCTTCGCCCCATTGGATTGTCGCTTCGCGAAGTCAAGGCCAAGTATCGGCAGGTTATTGACATGTTCCGTAAATAATTATGTACGTTCTTGTGAAAATTGTTCGCGATCTTTCTTCACAAAAAAAAAATAAAAGATTATTAATAATTTCTGTTCTATGCTTTGGTTTGGCGTTTAATTTTCGAACATTGTTCCGGAAACGAACGAAAACAATTTACCGCACATGAGCTAGTGCTTTCGATATCTCGGCAAAGTTGTAAACTTTCCTTTTCGATTACTCAACGATTTCGGCGGAGGTTCGTCTTCACTTGAAGAAAGCGATTTTCTTTTCGATGGATTCTGTTGATTCGGATCCAGACGAAATTTTTCGTCTCTGCCGAATTTGCTAGCATTGTCTATCGATTGGAGCGATTGAGTTCGGGAGGAGCCGATGGATGATTGCGATGAAGACGTACCGGAGGCCGATGATTCATCAGAACTGTCATCAGAGTTGTCTCGTGAGTTTTGTGGTTTATCGGCGAGCGACTCGTTGAAAAGGAGTTCGTTGAGGATGAGTCTTCCGTTGCTAGATTCGGTAACAAGTGCTTGCGAGCGAAGCTGGGCTGTAACTAGCTGAACGATTTTTTCGATAAAATCGATTTTGTTTGATCGTTGATTTTTTAAGTACACATAAGACGTCAATTCATTCACGGTGCATCCTGTAAATACGGTAAACTGTTTGTTTTTTTTCAACTGAAAACGCATTTATAATTTAAAATACTACCATTCTTATTTTTACCGCAATAGAAGTAGATTCCCTTTATCACGTATCGGTAAAACTTTTTTGGGGTCATTCTGCAATCACTGGTAATTAAATAATTAGGTGAAGGCAAAGTTTGCTGGGATTTGTTGTTTTCAACAAGAATTTTTCACGGCGTTGTTAAATCTTGGACGAAAAATCTGTTACTGTTCTCTACTGCGAACTGCTTTCTTATTCCTGCATTAGATTCACATTGAGATAGGAAAAAAGCAGGTGGGTAATGCCAGAGACATAACCGGTTGACGTGAATACGGATGAAAATGATAGTTCAACTTCTATGATGTCAGAACCTGTAATTCTGAAACTGAGTTCTGGATCCGAATGTTAGAACCGAACTCTGGATCTGAATTCTGAAACTCAATTTTGATGCTAGATCTGGAACTAAACTTTTAACCTGAACTCGAGAACTGAATTCTGGATCAAGATTGTTGAACTGATTACTGAACCTGTGTTCTGGAACTGACTTTAGCAGCTGAATTCGAGACTAAGATTCTGATTCGGAAATGCATTCTAAATTTTAGTTACAGAATTCCGGTACTGGATTCAGTTTTCAAATTCGAATCTACAATCCATATTCGGAACTTTGTTTACAAAATCCTTAGAATTAAGTTGCTGAATCCAGTTTACCTTTAGAATTGTGGAACTGAATTTTAGAACTGAATTCTAGATCTGCATTTTTGAACTGAAATCTGGAATGCATTTTTTGAATTCTAGGAATACAACTGGGGTTTGGACCTGAACTCTGATCCAGAATTTCTGCATTCTGCATTCTAAGTCTGAATTCCGGTCAGGAATTATGAAATTGAAATCTGGTTTGAACTTCAATTTCAGTTCCAGAATTTTGTTTGAATATTCAGATCTAAGTGCAGAATCTATTTCCGAAATTTAGTTCCAGAGCCCATATCTAGAATCAAGAACATAATCTCAGCTCCAGAATTCAGGCTTAGAATCAGGAACTCGATTTCGAAAATTAGATCTAAATCTGTAAATAATAAAGGAAAATCTGGTCTTGAATTCTGAAACTGAACTTCAGAACTAACATATAGTCTAGAAATGCAGTTTGGATCTGGATTCCGGTCTGAACAGAACGAGTCAACTACGCAGGATAAAATGAAGAAAGCAGCAAATTTTCGTGTTATTTTTGGTTATCTGCTATTATTGACAATTACATCACAAATTGGTGATCATATCTCCGATAACGAGACAAAAAAAAATGTTGATGCGTTAAATAAAACCGGAGATATTGACGATCAACAACTTATCACTCACCCATATGATAAATTTTGAAAAGGCACCCCACAGTAAAGTAAGACGTATTCACGTCAAAACAGTGGCACATGTTGGAAGTTATCCATGTATAGACTAATGTACCAGGTTATTTTCCGAGCTTTTCAGATATATTGTATTTGAAGTTTTATGGTTCTGTTCGTATAACATAAGTTCTTACAATTTGTATTTATCGTGCGTTAAAGATATCGATGAACGAACCAAATTGTGATCGTATGCATCTATGCACGCAGTCGAAAGGTGTTCGCAACACGTTTTGAAGCTTGTAGTGGGAAGTGCTTGATCATGCGGCTTACACACCAAATTCGGCCCTATTCGACTACATCTCTTTGTCTCGTTGGACCCTGCAGTTTCTTTGCAGAGCATTCGCGAGCGCCGAAGGAAGTCAATTCACAAATTATCATAACGTTGACAAAAATGGGCAGGAAGCGATGGAAAATATTACGAATAAAGGTCTTTTTACGCAGTTTTTATACATTCTTTTACGCGGATTTCCGAAGTTACGCGGTTTTTCTTTATGCGGATTTGTGAAGTTAATCCGTGTTTCTTGTTTTGTCTTAGAAATGCATAAAACGTTGAGAGCTGGTTTTATCCCGAATTTTTTTTAAGTCAATTCTCTGACATTTGGCATCAAAAAGAAACATTTTTCGATTTCGGAAATCTCAAAATCTGTCTAAGACAAAGTATATTTTCATAGTTGCTGTTAAGTTTTTTGTGCACAAAAAAACCCTTTTTAAATCCACCTAGTAGTGTAATGATGCCTTTCTTATATCATTTCTATTTTCAAAAATATCACTAGAAGATTCTGTGTAGAATTTTTTTTCAATCTTGAATAAAATAAGAAACTTTCTTTGGATATGAACTAAAATAACCTTTTCAATTTGTAAACAGTTCCGTTAATAAGAATATTTCTTTATTTTGCATCGTCGCACCAAATGTTTAAACCCATTTTACCCTATGAGACTATAAGAACCAGTCACGTAACCAGAGGGGGGGCGAGGGACCCTGGCCCCTCCCGTAATTAGCACCAGATATATAATTATTTAGAAGATCTCAGACATGTGTTACAGAAATAACAAGACAATAAACGTAAATGAAATGTAATACAATAATAGTTCCAGTGGAAAAGTTTTAAGTGTCTGCTGAAACCACCCGTAAAAGGCACACCGAGAGTTAGGTACATAAGCAATCCTTAGTAAACTTATTCTTTATCTTTGGGCCCCTTCCGAAATCCTGGGTACGGGCCTGATGAGAACCTTTATTAGAGTCTGTTTGTGAAAATCGATCAAATCATCTCCGAGAAAATTGAACGAGTCTCGTTTTAGACATTTTGACCGCTATTTCCGGTACTTCTGGAACCGGAATCAGTTGAATTGAACCAGGTTTGAGCCAAATCTAGAAGAATTTTACCCATTCTTGCATCGTCGCTCTAAATGACGGTGTGCAATTTTAAACACACTTTATCCTATCAAAGTATGATGAAATTCAATAGCAACCCATGAGACTATGAAATTTTTTATTTTGTGAGTGACATTATTTGACACACACTTGTACACATACACGCACAGACACATCCATTGCTCAGCTCGATGAACTGAGTCGAATGATATAGGACACTTAGCCCTCTGGGCCAATTTTCACTTGCCAATTTTCCAAGTGATTGCTTAAACTTTCTATACTAGAAAGGCAATAAGTGTACTTTTATAGATAAGCATTGTTATCATGATTTTGTAATAACACTAACAAGTAGGTACAAATTGAATAAAAGATTTAGTAATTTACATTTTTACCACCTGAAAAAAAAATAGATTTAAATGTGGCAATCCTGCACGCTATACGAAATTAAACAAAGCACGCTGCAAACGGAGCCAAGCCGCACGTACCGACGCGTGCCAGTTTTACATCGTCTTTTTGAATGACGATTTGAATGTTTTGACACTCATCGCCCTATAATTTCGGAACCGGAAGTCGGATCTGGATGAAATTACACAGTGTATTTGAAGACAATGAGAGTTTAATTCGAATCATGATCGGCTTAACCGTTGCTGAGAAATCGAAGTGAGTTTCGTTTTTGGAGATTTTCGTTACTATTATCGGTGCTTTCGGAAGTGGAAACCGGAGACTAGTAGTTCCAAAGTAGTTTTATATGATGTGATGTGATGTGAAGTGAAGCCACCATCAGTTCAAGGACTTGCCAGTGGATGCGGGTAGACTTACAGTAGC
This sequence comes from Malaya genurostris, assembly GCF_030247185.1. NCBI lineage: Eukaryota > Metazoa > Arthropoda > Insecta > Diptera > Culicidae > Malaya > Malaya genurostris. The sequence continues at coordinate 73,769,736 of NC_080571.1, forward strand.
CCCGATATGACTCATTCATTCACCTTCTTACTATAGCTGTTACCGAAAAGCGAACAAAAAGGGAAGGGCGGATAAGTAAGTAGAGTCACTTACTCGTATTCCGCGGGAATAAAAGATGCTCTTCCAACCATAATATCCAGTGCATGGATGAAGCATATCGCTATACATGCTTGAACCCGCCTGATGGTTTGTTTGAGAAGGGCGCGTTAGACTCATTTCAAACATTCAGAAGGAAACAAGTTTCCTTCAAGTGACTTGGGCTGGCTATCCACAATCCCTCGTCCAGTCATCAATTCGTCCGATGCCCTGATGCTCCCTCCCCTTTACGCCCCCGTGATAAATGTTTTATATTGATAAATAGAATGAAACATAGTGTAATGAAATTAATATAATATAAAATGATATAATAGATTACAAAATAATATAATATAACATAATATAATATAAAATAATTTAATTTAATATAATATAATACGTCATACAATATAATATAATATATTATAAAACAATCTATAAAATAACAGTTAATGTAGAGTGTCAGTTCTGCTCTTCTATCTTCGCAATACTGCAGGAAGTAGAATATTTCTCTTCTAATAACAATAATAATATCCACATCTATAAAAATAATATATATTATTATTATAGATGACGAATTAATAATAATAACAATAAATATAATAATGAAAATAATAATGAAAAACAATATAATATAGTACAATGAAATGTATAATAAATAATAGAATGAATAAAATGATATGTTGCGATACGCTATGATATTATAAAGGGTGATTTTTTAAGAGCTTGAGAACTTTTTTAAACAATAAAACGCATAAAATTTGCAAAATCTCATCGGTTCTTTATTTTAAACGTTAGATTGGTACATGACATTTACTTTTTGAAGATAATTTCATTTAAATGTTGACCGCGGCTGCGTCTTAGGTGGTCCATTCGGAAAGTCCAATTTTGGGCAACTTTTTCGAGCATTTCGGCCGGAATAGCCCGAATTTCTTCGGAAATGTTGTCTTCCAAAGCTGGAATAGTTACTGGCTTATTTCTGTAGACTTTAGACTTGACGTAGCCCCACAAAAAATAGTCTAAAGGCGTCAAATCGCATGATCTTGGTGGCCAACTTACCGGTCCATTTCTTGAGATGAATTGTTCTCCGAAGTTTTCCCTCAAAATGGCCATAGAATCGCGAGCTGTGTGGCATGTAGCGCCATCTTGTTGAAACCACATGTCAACCAAGTTCAGTTCTTCCATTTTTGGCAACAAAAAGTTTGTTAGCATCGAACGATAGCGATCGCCATTCACTGTAACGTTGCGTCCAACAGCATCTTTGAAAAAATGATTCCACCAGCGTACAAACCACACCAAACAGTGCATTTTTCGGGATGCATGGGCAGTTCTTGAACGGCTTCTGGTTGCTCTTCACTCCAAATGCGGCAATTTTGCTTATTTACGTAGCCATTCAACCAGAAATGAGCCTCATCGCTGAACAAAATTTGTCGATAAAAAAGCGGATTTTCCGAATGGACCACCTAAGACGCAGCCGCGGTCAACATTTAAATGAAATTATCTTCAAAAAGTAAATGTCATGTACCAATCTAACGTTTAAAATAAAGAACCGATGAGATTTTGCAAATTTTATGCGTTTTATTGTTTAAAAAAGTTCTCAAGCTCTTAAAAAATCACCCTTTATTACTTGAATTAATATGTCATTTCTCATCCTCTCATTCTGCCATCAACGCATTCCCTCTACCAATTGTCACCACAGACACGCGTGTAGACATGAAACAGGAACCAGTGAGGACCAAGCTCACCTTGTGACGACCTTGATAGTTAGTTAAAATATTACTTTAGAAATGATACCTTATAAGGAAAACAAATTTATATTTTGCGCAAAGGTACGTAGCACTACTCATAATAAACCCTATAATATAATATAATATAATATAATATAATACAACATAATGCAATACAATATTACATAATATAATAGAATACAATATAATATAATATAATATAATATAATATAATAAAATATAATATAGTATAATACAATATAATATGATATAATGCAATGCAGTATAATACCATACAACATAGTACATAACAACATAAAATAGTGTAAGACGATAATATCTGAAACAATATGCTATTATACAATATAACAGTTAATGTCGCAGTGTAAGTTACGCTCTTCTAATAATAATAATAATAATAATAAAAATTATTATAATAATACATGATGTAATAAACAACAGAATTATATGTTGTAATATACTATGATAAACATTGCACTTTAGGATGGGCTTCTACCTACAAGCCATTTCGCACCCTCTCATTCTGCTACTAACGCAGAAGGCGATAGCACCCAGTCGACGCCGTTCTATTGACCAAATGTCATCATAGACGCTCGGGGAGGCATGAGATAGGGACTTGTGAGGACTTAGTTATCTCACCATTTGACGACCACTAGTAGTTCCAAAGTAGTTTTATATATTCACTAACTATCAAGATCTGCAAACTAGAAAATTTTTTGTGAAAATTGATAAGTAATTTCCTAAAAAATAGAGTGCGCATTTTTCAATAACTTTGCCTATATTTTGCAATTCCGGAACCGGATGTCGGATCCAAATGAAATTCTGGTAAATTGTATGAGACCGTAAGACCTTTCATTTGTAATTAAGTTTGTTAAAATCGGTTCGGGCATCGCTGAGAAACGTGTGTGACTACTTTTTTCTTTTTATGGTGCACATATCCCTGTAGTTCCGGAACCGGAAGTCGGATTCAAATGAAACTCAGGAACTTTGTGTAGGACCATAAGACCTTTCATTTTAATCTAAGTCTGTGGAAATCGGTTCAGCGATCTCTGAGAAAATTGAGTGACATTATTTGTCACATACACACATACATACATACATACATACACACACACACACACATACACACAGACAGACATTTTGTGATCTCGAAGAACTGAGTCGAACGATATATGACACTCGGCCCTCCGGGCCTCAGTTTTAGAGTCGGTTTGCACAGCGATTGCATAACATTTCTATATGAGATAGGCAAAACGGAAATAATTACATTAAATTTGACCAGTTAGTACTTATTGTTTTTGACTGTCTAATATGGAAAGGATATGTAATCTAATATGGAAAGGATATGTAAGGATTCTAATATGAAAAGGATATGTAATGGAACGTGGCTCAAATGGCACGTTCTTCTTTATATTTGGAGATTTGTGCCTTGCTATCAATTTGTTTTTAGCATCATTTTCCCGATATATAAGAGGGAAAGATTGAAGGGAAATGGTAAGGTTTGGACTAGGATGAGGAAAATTGACGACACAAAAGCATAGAAAAACAGCAGAAATAAATTCTGCACCCCTATCCCTTAGGGGCCGAACAATCTGCTGGGGACACATTTAGTGGAAGCAGAAGTAAATTCTGAACCTCTACGAGGTTCCGAACAGTCTGCTGTAAAACCTATTTGAGTTTGTTACTATGTGCGTTCTTTCTGATGAACGATGCACAGTTAATAAAACCTCCAACCCCCGAGAGGATTGGAGATTTTACAAAAGCGACACCATTCTGCACTCCCGGAAGAATCCAGAACGATTCGCAGTATGTACGAGCAGAAGTAAATTCGGTACCCCATAAAGGATGCCGAACAATCTGCTAAACCCTACTTAAGATGAATACAGACAGGATTTATTCACTACAAGAAGAACAATGAACCCTTCTGACTATAGCTTGTTGACATGTTTGGATGCAGCCCAAGAACGAATCTTGTGCTTTATCCAACTAGTTGAAAGTGGTAAAGGTGGTTCCGGACCAACGAAATCATTCGTTGCACCAGCTCTAGTCAACTCATCATTGCCGATTGTATTCCACACAGAATCGCGTAGATTTCTGCTTCGAACACAGTACAGTATTTACCAAGTGAATGAGACTGCTCTAGACTCATTTCACGACAGTAGACACCAGCACCAGCACGACCACCCAACAGAGAACCGTCCGTATAACAAACTATGTGTTCATCAAATTGTCGTTCTTAATAACCAGATAACCATTCCTCGCGAAGAGGATATCTCACATTGAATGTTTTGAAAGGAGAACTGCATGTGCGAGTTAGATCACTAGGAGCTATTTACTCATCCCAGGTAACTGTTTGAGATCACAAGCGAGTGTGGCTAGTAGTATAGTCTATAGGGTTACTGTTCCAAAGCCCTGTAACCTTAAGACGGTATGCACAAGATAATGCGTCTTGTTTTAGGAACACATGTAGTGGTTTAATGCAGTGTAGCGCCTCTAGAACAGCAGTAGGAGTTGTCGTGAATGCTCCTGTCATCGCTATTAGGACCATCCTTTGGAGATGATTTAGCTTTGACTAATCTGTCGCAACTTCTCCTTTCTGCCACCATACAAGACATCCATATGCTAAATTGTTCTAACGATAGTTGTATAGATCCAATGAATGTATCTAAGTTTGAGTCTCCATGACTTTCCAAAAGCTCGTCTGCATTGGCCGAAAGCCTCGCAAGCTTTTTTAATACAGAAGTCAATGTGAGCAGACCAATTCAGTTTTGAATAACTCCGACGTATTTAACTTGATCAACCACAGTGGCCTCTGAACCGAAGAACTGTAATGGACGAGCGCCTGTGATTATCCTACGATGAGTGAAAAGTACCATTGATGTTTTGCCTGGATTTACAGATAATCCAACCTGACAGCACTATTGCTCAACAGATCGCAGGGCTTGCTGCATTAAATCAAAGAGAGTGATAATGCTTATACCGGTCATCAATATATGATTATCGTCGGCAAAACCATAAGTCGGAAATCCAAAGTTAGTAAGTTTCCTTAACAAACCATCAGCGACTAGGTTCCAAGATATTCCGTTCACGACTGCATTATTTAACCACCTGCAGCCATTCAGTCCTCGGCACGGAAATACACCTTGACTTAGGAGTTCCTATTTTTGTGGCCTTTTACGACATGGAACAGGAAACCAGTGGATCAATTCTTGGTAGAAAATAATTCCGCCGGATGGCACACGGCCTTCCTGTTTGGTGGACTAATACCACCGGTACAGGTGGACCGTAGCATTATTCTTAGCCAGTTGGGAAACCGCTACCGACACTACACGGCTATCTAGGCTGCTCAGAAAGGGAAGTTGACATTGATGGACAACTTCCATGGATGGCCGAGCAGCCGTAATATTGCATGTGAATATTGCGACTTTTACTGCTTCGCTTGCAGAATTGTAACTAAAGTACGACTTATTGACGACAAACACATTCTATTATACAAGTAAATAACACGGAATGAAAGAGTAACATAATACAACACAAATATAATAGCAGTTTTTGTTCTAGATTTGCGTATTCAGTGGAGGAAAACTTCGCATAATCCTTTGGGATTTGCGGAATTTATCCGATGTTCACAACCGTTCAGTGTTTTTTGATATCATTTATTTATCTACGCCAAAGCCTGAATTCTGGACCAAGAACTAAAATCGGAACCTAGAACAGACTCAGAATTGAGCTTTAAAATTCGGGTTCGGATTCCCAATAGAGAATTCAATTCAGGAGTTTAGTTGTAGAATTCTGGAAGTGAACTCAATTTCACAATCCAATTTCCAGGTTCCAAAATTTAGTTCTAGAATTGAATTCTGAACTTGGAATTGGAATTTGAATAAATGAACTAAACTCAGTCCCAAATTATAGTTGAAAAGTGTCATTTACTAACGCCAGCACAGCAAGCCAAGTACTCTGAATATCATATTGGTTTTTTATACTAATAAACTGCCGTTCTGCTATTGGAATATTTCTCAGTTCTTTTGTGAAATGACGCATAGTTAGAATTAACTAGGTAAAGTATTCTCATCATGCCAAACATTGATATCTAATCTACAAAAAAGAATGAAATATTTCGCTGTAGGCGAGAAAATCAATTTTAAGATAATTTCGTTTATAAACTGAATGAATAAATTAGCCGTCCCAAACAACATAAATGTGATTCCCTCATTTAGTCAATTAATAATACGCATGGTTTATTACCATGCATAGTTAGTGACTGTTTTATAATCGAACAAACCGTGTCGTAAGCCCAGTAATTTTACAGTACAATTGAACTTCATGTAAATTTCACAAAGTTATCCTACAGAATTTACGAAAAAAGGTTCGTAGGGATTACGTGACACAAATGTGGACTATGAGTTCATGAGTTCGTTCTGTGCCACCAATACTTCACATAAGTATAGGTTAAAAACAAAATCGATTTTTTCTTGGTATTTTTCGAAAATCAATGAACATAATCCGTATTTTTGTACATGTGTCGGTTTTGGACGATACGCATTGTGCGATGATTCGTTTGCGATTTCATACCAAACATTTTGGGAAACTTCAATTTTGAGGTATTTGTGGCTATCTCATAGTACTGAAAATTCTACCATAAATTACTGAACATATTACCGATGCTATAGTAAAAAAATATGTTACTCCGTTAAATACAGCAAGAGATATTCAAGATAAAGTTCTGCTCATTCTTGTACAGAGTAAATGTTGAAATGATATCCCACAGCAGAGAAAGACATATTCACGTCATAAGTTGTGTAATGAACATTGCTAAGTACGATCCATCATCATTGAGAAACGATTTAAAACTAAGCATTTTTTGCAAAAATAAGAGAACAGTGTATTTTGCAATTCGTGTTTTCAACAATAATCAAATTGGAGTATTCACCTCCTTTTAGGTTAGAATTTTCATACAATTACCACGATTCGGATTGTCCTCGACTGATTGAATTACATCTAGAACTCGTAGAGTTTAGAATTACGTTTTTTTTTATTGGAAGCTTACGAAGAATTTATTCACAATGCACAAGAGACGTCTAATTTCGAACGAACAAGAAAATTTAGAATTACCTTCAATCAAAATATGAAAATTTAATGGAAATAATTTTGCCTTGATAAAGATTCAGTTTTTGGATACTTCTTAAGCTTGAATTTGCCAAATGACACCTGCTGAATGTTGCACATAAGATAAATGCCTGATGCGTGACAGAAAAGACACAGAAAAATCTTACAAAGAAAAACGAACACAAAATTAGAAAGTAAAACGTTCCGTTAAATTTACATACGCCACACTGAGTACAGTTTTAAAAACCAGCACTGGCAGCAGTGACAGTCATTCCAAGCGGAACCCGTCGGCATCAGGAACCGAATAACTGTTGCCTTACTAATGAATGCTCGCGGTACTACGCATTAGTGCTTTTTACGGTTTTACCGTTTCAATCGATCCACTGTTTTCTGTGCTTCAGATTTTATTTTCGCGCGTTGGTGCCAACAGGTGAAATCCTGGCAGAGCACTGTCCATTTCATAGCTCCATAATTTGCATATTCGAAGTATAACAAGTAGGCTGGTTGCTGTTGCGTCACACGATACAAAATGTCAGCAAAACGAACACTCACAAATTCGGAGTCTTTAGTGCCGAAAAAGTTTTTCCGATACACTCTCAAGGGGGTGAATTTCTTTGGATCTCAAACCGGAGAAGGTAAATAAGAAATAAGTCGTTCATCTAAAAATTGTGCAAAATGTTTTAATTTCGAAATCTCTTAAAGGTTGTTCCTTGGATGACCTTGTGGCGTACAGCTACCTAAAGAACCAAAAGGCCGATCGGTTGGAGGTGGTTCGTATGATAATGGAACAAACTACGACAAGTCTTCGATCGCACGGACTGCTAATTCAGTCGAATGATGGAAAATATCAGTTAACTCATGTGATAACAAATTTTAATGAAATCACCAGCGGAGATCCATCGAATTCACCCACTTTATCCAACGAAACTTCCACTGTACCGAACGATCCAAGATCGGACGAAACCAGCTCATTGCCTAGATCAAATGAAACCGTTCAACCGGAATCGCCATCAGAACCGAACTCTAATGCTCAGCCCGAGACACTAGAAACTCCATCACCAAGCAAATCGGTTGAATCTACTGAAGGTGAACAATTCGAAACCAGTAAGTTACTCAACCGAATGGGTAAAGAAGTCGTCTTACCTAATCATCGAGAACATTCCGGCACCGAGCGGGATACGACGAACCAACCGACAGACTGGAAGTTGATGCCGGAACTGATGCCACTTTCGTTTGATGACGATCCACCGACAGAAAGTACTTCGAAACGCGATGAGAAGACAGCCGCCATCGGGAACCATTCGAAAGGGCTACCAGAGCTGATGCCGCCAGAGTGGAATATTGCGGGACTGAAATTATTCAACTACGATGACGATTCGGATTGAGCTCGGAGGAAAATTGATTTGAGTTCGTTGAATATTTATTTTATGGATATTTACGAAAAATTTGTTTGTTATGCAAATAAGAAAAAAATTCAAAATCGAAAAATTTGCATTTTGTTCGATCCTTTATTTTTCTCAATTATGGTTAACACTTCTGGAGTTTGAGAGATGCATAGTCTGTATTAAAACAGAGCGGGTTTTTTGATTGAATATCAATCGAATTTTTCACTAGTGCTGAAAATTTGCATGGTGTTGACCAAAGTTTTGCTTCTGGCGATCTAGAGTAGTTTTAGGCGACGTCGTTGTACGTAAAATGGCGTATGGTTTTTGATTTCTGATTAGGGGCTGTCCATAAAAGACGTCACGCTTTTTTTTGACGATTTTTGACTCCCCATCCCCCCTTTGTCACAAATTGTCACAGAAGCAAAGACCCCCCACCCCCCCTATGTCACATGTCACGAATTCTGAATAAATAAAATTCATATCAATGCATTCTCAATATGTATGACAAACCATACAAATATGAGGGAAACATCAATTTATTACATGCTGTCATTAGATTAAATAATATCCCTAAAACTACAAAATCATCGGAATTATTTTATTAATATCAATTATATAAATTAACAAAAGTATTTGGTTGGAATTGATGAAACATTTAAATCATCTGTTTTATTCCTCCTAGGGGTACACAGATATATTATTGTTTTAGGTAAAGAATAATATTTCCTTAGTGTAGCATACAGGGCTGAGAAAATAAAGACCAAAACCTCTCATCAAAACGAGATCACTGCCGATTTCAAGATTCAAGATCAGTTGATCAGTGAATTTTAAATCACATCGATCAATATCGGTACTGATCTTCCGTCACACAATGGGTAGTGATTTTGAGTTAAAATGATTCTTGATTTATGTAAGTTCAATCATTGGATGATTCGATAAGCTTTGATGTTGGTGGAGGAAAATCACATATGATCAAGATATGACATGACATGATCTACGTCTGAAATCCTTGATCTCTCGCCCTTTTTCAAATGGAGTACAATTGAATAAACTGCATCAGAATCAGATAAGAGAAATTCTTATGATATACTATTATCAATGCTAGAAAATCAAACTACTGAAAAAATTATCAGTGCATAACTTAAGTTAAACCGTTTGAAGGCATCTTTTTCTTTTTACTCATATTAGGCAAAATTTATTAATTTCGCTAATTTAGTCGCTCCTCCGTACACTTTTGCTGATCACAACAGAAATGATTTCCTACATCATTTATTTACGAATTTAAAAGAAGAAGCTTTTACATCAACAAATACACGTTTTCCTATAGAATGTAAACGTTCATTGTGGAGATTTTTTCAGGAAATAGGGCAAAGCAGTAATATAATTAGGTATTTCAAAAATGCACTCATTGAAAGTATTGGACGTCACATTCCAAAAACCTCCCCCCCTTCCCCCTGTCACAAAAGGTCACGTTTTATGGAACACCCCCCTCCCCCTTGAGGCGTGACGTCTTTTATGGACAGCCCCTTACTAGAACAGCCGGAACCCCGGAAGCAGCAGTGGAGAACCTTTTTGTTGATCGGTGTACCTCCGAAAATATTCTGTTTAATGACTTCAGAAAATTTCTAAAATTTGTTCAAATATATTGAAAGAAGGTATAATAATTATTTTGTCTCGATGGGTTTTCAAGAAAAAGTAAGCGAGTAAGCGTAAGAAGTGCCCTGTTAACCAATATAAAAGAAACCCTTTGCCACTGCTTTAATTTCCAGTCCCGAGTAACGTAATTTATAGGTTGTTCGACGAAAACTTTGAAAATGCTTACTCATTCGAGATATTTTCCTTTTCTAGCACTGAGTAAATCTTACTAAGAATTTGACAAATACCATCTTAACTCAAAAATAAGTAAATTTAGCTTTACTACAGTAGATCCTCTTTTAGCAAAAGTGAGTGACATTTTAATTACTTTAGAGTTATATTGCTCGAGCGTGTAAAATAATTCTCGTAAACCACCGGACATGTTCAATATGCTTCAAAATCCATTATTGAATTTTGTTCTCGTTCTTCGAGAACCATTTATAATTATACTCGTAGATTTGAAGATTGGCCTTTTTTGTGGTACGTAGCGTCTTCGATTTCGATGTTAAACTATGATGCCATCTAGCAGTTCAATATCAACTGTTATGCAGACGTATGCTTAAACTTTACTTCAACTGTGACCTTTTTATGCATCAAAGCGCTTCGTCCTTACTGAAGTGCCGAGCGTAAACTAGTTTTGACTTTATGTTCGATTCAGTTAATCAATTAGTCTCCAGCTTGACTGACAGAAAGTTTGCTGAATCATTCAGTCATTTCACGAAAAAACTGGACCTGCTGTGCTTTGAATTTTTAAAATATTTATTTTGTGCATTACACATTTTTATAAATGAATGCATATAAAAAATATTAATAGATTAAAAAAAAAATAAATCAATAAACAAATAAGTAGATAAATATATCAATAAATAAATAAATAAATGATTTAATAAATAAAACTCCAAAAGCAATAAATTTTCACATAGTGAATTTTCATATAAACGTAACCATTTTCGGGGTATTTAAAAATGAAATTCAAAGAACTCAGGTTTGCGTTAGATTACACCGTTTGTCCTTCAAAGCGCTGTAACTCGAAAACTGTTGATTGCACCAAAATTATGTCCACCAAGAAGTCATAAGATTGGAAACTCTTAAAAATCCTTGCTCTGATAAAACAGTTGAATCCTTTATGATTAATGGGAAAAATTCCTAAAAAAATAAATTGAAATAAAAAACCGGTTTCAATCCACTTGGTGATTTGAGCATTTTGTGTTATCATTTTCAATACGGTCTTGATATTTTAACACTTTTTACTCTGAAATTCTGGAAGTCGGATAAGAATAAAGTTTCGTAGCAACTTATGAGTTCATAAGACCTTTCGTTTGAGCCATCGTAAGTGAAAATCGGTTCAACTATTCTGGAGAAATCGAAGTGAGTTCCGTTCCTTCTATAGTTTTTGGCCATTATTTTCGGTTCTTTCGGTACCGGAATCCGGAAACAATATACCCAAAAGTGATTTGTTAATTTAATGGTAGACTGTGGGACAATAAGAGTTTTTACGTTTATTTAAATTTGAGGACTTATTTTATCTTTTTGCTCATTTTACCTCGTTATTCTGGAAGCAAAACTCAGATCGGAAAAAAAATCACTAGCAGGCTATGATACAATGATACTTCTAATTTGAAACCAAGCTTACGAAAATCGGTTTAGTGGTCTATGCAAAAATCGAGTGCACTTAATTTTTCCTTTTTAGTATGTTTTATTCTGTTAATCCGGAGCCGGAAGACGAATCCGAACGAAATCATTTGCAGGCTATTATAATATGGAATATTCGCGCACAAATACACACACGCATATTCACGCAGACATTTGAGGATCTCGAAGAAAAACAAACCGAATGGTTCATGATACTCGGTCTTGGGTGCAAAGTCAATTGTCACACATTTATTCAGAAGAAAGGTATAAAACGCATTTTCAATGATTCTTGCACCATTTTTGTTTTAAATTTATTATCTAAACCACCATTTGACGTAAATTTGGTTTTGTGTTTTTCTAATAGAAATGAAGTTACCTCTGAAAGTTTTTGTAGGTATTTGCAAAACTTTGAAATTTGAATAAAAATGTTTATTCGAACACTTGATGACACTACAGATAAAGAGCAATAAAATTTCTCCTAGAATTTGCTATTCGAGATATTTAGATATGAAATATTTGATCGAATTGTGCAAGTCTTCGAAGTGATGGACAAAATAGAAGTTATAGGAATAACGTTTTACTTCCGGCCAAGACCCGAAAAGACAATTAAACCTGAGGTAACTAAATTTTCATTGAATTAAAATGAACTTTGTATGTACGTTTGTGTTTATTACAACAAAGATTTTCAACAAAAATCAGCGTTCTTACATTTCAATTTACCTCCATCATATGTAAAATCATATTCTAGAGTTTAGGGCATATTCAGTAGTGCTCATAACTTATGTCAGTTTTTAAATTTAAATCTGAAAATTATATCAAGAAGAACTGGCAGTCCCAGTAGTGTATTACTCGTGTTTCAAATATAGAAAAAAATAGAACGGGAGAGTATGCCAGTTTTAAATTTTACAGAAGAACTGTTCGAATAAATAAAGCCAAAACGGTTTGCTGGTGATACGTTTGTTTCAGTTTCAGTTCTATTATAGATCTCTCATATAAAACTTCCATCTACTGAATTTGCTTCTAGTGTGATGAAATGACTATTTACAAATCAAGAACTTCTAGTTTCGTAAAAGCTTTCAAATTGTTCCTACTATATATTATATTCTATAGTGTTATATACCATTCGACTCAGCTTGACGAGATTGGAAAATGGTTGTATGTATGGATGTGTGTGCACATTTCATAGATATTATTGGCCGCTCAATTTTCTCAGCGATGGCTGAACCGAATTGAACAAACTTAGGCTCGTTTGAAAGCTGCTATTGGATCATTGATAAATTTCGAAAATTAAGCGGCAGCAAAGGCATCATATTAACAAGATATCCAGCTCATTTCCCGAACAAATCATTGGTAACATCCTTTTATGCGAGCATGGTACCCTCAGGCGAGTCCGCATCGAATGTAGTACATAGTAGTAGGGGAGAGAAATGTCAAATTCGTGCGCGCCAACAAAGCAGCACTGCGCTTCCATACAATTGACATGATATGTTGAATGTGATGCCGTGCGATGGCGTTGCTGAACTGAAGATTGCGCCAAGCTGACAAGGTCTGATGGCAGCCACTTCTGGTTCCAAAGTTATAATGCTATGAGTAACGTAATCGACAAAACGCGTTGTTTTTTTTTCTCGCTCAATTTTCTCAGCGTTGATTGTGACAAATTTTAACACGTCTAAGCTCATTTGAAAGCTACTATTGAATTGTGGATCATGTTTGAAAATCAGGTTAATTTTAAAGTTACTATTGAATTTCCGGTTCTGAAGATATAATATTGTAAGTGACGTAAACGACTAACCGTACATTTTTCATCGTCCGATTTTTCTCGAAGATAGCTTAACGAAGTTCGATAAACTTAGGTTTATTTAAAAGCTAACAATGTCAATCAAATTCGGACGGGTTATGGCGAACATTTTCGGTTCGAGAGATGTAATCTTATGTGTGACTTTACCAAGAAATTCCAGTGTTTTTCAATGCAACAAAATCTCTCGGAGATAAAAAAATCTATTTCGTACGACTCAGACTCGTTTGAAAGCTACAATTAGGTTATTCTATAATCTCACAGTGCTTATATCCGAGTATAGACAGGTTTCCGGAATACTCATAATCAGTGTTGGTGATTGCCGAAAATTTCACAGAAGCTGCTATATTGCTATCTATATTGTATACAACATTTTCAATCCGGTAGAAGATGCTACAAGAACTCGAGTCATTCAATGCATGAACCGCGAGAGAATTTTTCTACATTCCTTCGCTCCACTTCATACTCTGAGTATTTCTCGGCCCCTAATAAAAATTACAATCTGATAATGATCGTTGCTGTGTGGAGTTTCCCAAGAGACAATCGCAAGTTGACAATTATCGCAGAAAATCGAATCGATGATTCAACTTGATGATTTTCATACTAGGTTGCAATATTTCAAAACCCTTGTGTGGAGCATTCACATACATTTTCATAGACACAACTTATACAAAGATTATATGCACATAGTTAGAATAAGCGGCAATAGTAAAATGATTCTATCGCAATTATCAACTGCCTGTATAGAATCGGATCGCGAAACGAGAATAAGCGACCGTTTGTTGTTTCAGAGAAGATCCCCACAGCGGCGTGCAAACCTTTGATTCTCATAAATGTCATCGAGAGAAATTCGCTCTCGCACTGGTGTCGATTCTCTGTTAAATGAGCCATGCCGGGTTTTTGTTGTTGCGATGATTTCGAACTTTTTTTTATGGCACTGATTCAATTGTTGAAGAGTTGCCAAAGAACGTTCTTTGATACGATAAAAGCCATCTTTGCTCATAATATACTTTTGGAGGACTACCTCAATGCAAGTACTAGCGTGCATCAATGGAACGATTTAGGCTCGAAATCGATGTGAAAGGGCTACACATGAAACACATGAGCATCGCTGTTATGGTTAGAATCAACGGTTTACGGTTTACGGTTAGAGGTTATTTTCACGCTTCAAATCTGATTTTTTTCAGAAACGGTAACGAATATCAAAAAACCCAACTGACAATCTCTTAGAAAATTAGTTTAGATTATTCTGTGAAAATTTCAGAATGATTCATTGACATTAGCCGTCGGGAAAGTCTTTTTTTCTGAAGGAAGAATTGCATAGCTGAAAACGCCGCCTTTCAACTTGTTCATTGAATATCTCGCCTTCAAAAGCATGGATCAAAAATCTATCCTGACAATGTCTAGATAATCTAATTTAGTTGCGATTAGTGCATAAAACCATATATGTTGTCGCGATAAAAATGAAGTGAAAGTTATTTTGTGAAGGTAAGTCGATTTCTATAGTGGCGCCATTTTAGTCCCTGGTAACGTAACGAAACATGAGAGAGAAATAAAATCGGCTCAAAAAGGCTGCCAAACAAGCGGTAGCTTTCTTGGATTGTGATGTTGTCAAACTTGTAACCGAAAATATCAAAACTTTCTTGGCAACCCGGCCACATCGAGAGTCATTTTGCACATTTGCGAGAGAGCATGGAGAGAAATGTAATACGCACTGTGAGCCACGTGGTTTTACGCGACCTACTGGCCTCAGCCTTTAAGAAATGTAATACAAATAAATCTTTTAATGAGATTGTTGAAATGAAAAGAGAAAGGCATTATCACACCACTAGGTGGGTTAAGAAGGTTTGTTTTCACTGTGTTTTACATAGATATCGTTTTCGTACAATTTGCAGTATCCTATTTGAAGATAGCGCATGCGTCTTTAGTTGAATTAACTTCACTTTTTCGCTAAGCAAAGGCGTTTCTACACTGTAGGCGTGTGCAAAGACTTACTATTTATTTCTGGAACTGCTCTTATGCAGGCGTTAGTTCCAGTAACATGGGATGAATGTCATTCACACAAATCATTATTTACGAAGTGTTCGATTTATGTAACTCTCTTTAAAAACCTAATCTTAGAAAACGTAATATTTTTTTTTGCGAAGCAAATTCCAAATATCGTAAACTTTTTCACGAACCTGCTTTGTAAAAAATATTTTTGCCTTTCTCATATAGAAAGGTTATGTAATCACTTGAAAAACCGACTAGTGAAAATAGGCCAAGTGTCATATACCATTCGACTCAGTTCATCGAACTGAGCAATGTCTGTTTGTGTTTTTGTATGTATGTGTGTGTATGTGTCAAATAATCTCACTAGGTTTTCTCGGAGATGGCTGAACCGATTTTGACAAACTTAGATTCAAATGAAAGGTCTTGTGGTCCGTGGTGGAATTCCTGAATTTCATCCGGACTCGACTTCCAGTTCCGGAGTTATAGGGTAAAGTGTGTTCAATATTGTACACCGTCACTTAAACCGGCGAAACAAAAAACGTAAAAAAAATTCTAAACTAGTCTCAAAACTACACGAATCGATAGTCATTATCAGTAGGCAACTAAACAAACCGATTCAGGCTATCCTGGTTCACGGTATCCGGTTCCGGAAGATCCAGAAATAGTGGTCATATATACCAAAATGGATCTCACTCACTTTTCTCAGCGATGGTTTGACCGATTTCCACAAACTTACATTCAAGTGAAAGGTCTTCCGGTCTCATACGGAATTCCTGAATTTCATCCGGATCTGACTTCCGGTTCTGGAGTTATAGGGTAAAGTGTGTTCAATATTGTACACCGTCATTTAAACCGGCGAAATAAAAACCGTAAAAAATTTTCTACGCTGGACCCATAACCGTTATTCCCAATCTTAGGTTCACTTGAAAGGTCTTATGGTCCTACCAAAAATTATTGCCTATTTTCGGTTGAAACAAACATTTGAATCGTAATTTAGAGTGCGTACTAGTAGAATTTGTATGTTATGTTAGTTGGTGGTCGTACGAACCGACTTTGATTATACCGGTTCTCGGGTTCCGGTGCCGGAAGTGCATATAATAGTGAACCCACTTCGTTTTCTTAAGGATGACCTACGCAATCAAAGCACTGTTTCATTCTGTATGTTATACACAAACAATCTCTTGGTTTCTTTCAAAAATCGAAGAGAAAAAATTTCAATAGAATACCACAATATTATGTGTACATGAGAAAGGCATCATTACAACACTAGGTGGATTAAAACAGGTTTTTTCTTCTTATGAAGGTATGTAATATGAAAAAATTCGTATCCAGTGTTTTTTAAACTGATTTGAGTTTCCATAGTTCCAGGGAAAAAATGTTTGAACTCGATTCAGAAGCCAATATGGGCACTTCCTCGCTGCCCCTAGCACTTTGTTCATTTTCGGAACGTATTTGATAATTAGAGGTCGAAAAACGTTGTTCGAGGACGTTCCGAATTATGAGATTCGGTTTAATCGATATTCCTATAACCATGATAATATGAGTATTTTCGGTACGAATTTCATTAGTGGATTCCACAAAAATGGTGAGGCTTGGAGATTTCTTAAATACCATTACACTATGGGTATTTTCGGAACGGATTTTATGGTTAGATGTCAAATAACGATGTTTGAGGCTGTTCCAAATTCAAGATGGAGACTTTCAGTTTATTCAGTATGTATTTCTTGAAGACCATTACAATTTTAGTATTTTCGATGCCGATTATCGGTTTATTGATAAATATTGCAATACGACTATTATCGAATCGGATTTGATGTGTAGATGTCATGAAACGATGTTTGAGATCGTCATGTCATATATCATATCATGTCATGTTCCGGCATCTATACATAAAATTAGATCCAAAAACAACCTTATTGTAATGGTTTTCAAGGAATATCGTTTAACTGGAAGTTACTATCTTGGATTTGGAAATTAACCTCAAACTTAGTTTTGTCATATCTACTTCTCAAATCCGATTTATAAATATCCATATTGTAATGGTCTTGACTTTAAAATCATTTTCCGGCTCTTCACTTTCGATTCGAAAATATCCATGTGATTATTGATTTCACAATATTGATTAAACAATAACTTTTTCTACGAACCAATTTTAAAAAATAGTACACGTTTTCCACGAATTGATTCGATTTATGATCCCTCACTTTAGCTCGTAAACGAAAGTTCGGGTGATTTCCGATGCAAATTTAGCATTGAAAATGCACCTGCACTATCTTAGACAGTTCTTGGGTGAAAATAAATGGTTAAAACTACCGGAAGGCGAGTGCCTATCTCAGACCCCTTCCGGACGCAGATAAACAGCAGACCTACCACAACGAACCTAATGTACGGTGATTTGTGCAAGAAAGCGATAAAAATGCGAAAAGTGACTTCTTGATTTTGCGGTTGCAGTTTCAATTATGCGTGAATTGCTAGCTAATTTTACGACTTTCATGTTTGCTGAACCATTTTCAGAAGCCTAATTTGTTTTCTCTTTTTTTCTTCTTTGTTTACAGGTAAGTTCGATGGACTTTTAAAATAGCTCTCTGAACGGTTGTCACCGTTCGGCTATGCCATGACACACACACTTGGAATCAGGTAATTTGCAATCGAAGGTTGTGCGCTGCGCTGGTTGGAGATCCATCGAACGGAAAGGTCAAATTCCTCGACGGGCTGCCGCGTGACCGATGAAGCGAGTCATGGTTTGGGATTGTTGAATTAGGCGCTACCGTGTAACACTGGCGTTACGCCCATTTGCTCGCCGGCCGTATTCTCTCATTTGGTAGTCGAAATCAATCGTTTACAATCACATTTTCGTGCGATATTTGAAATTCATTCGAATTGAGACAACGGATTCGAACATTGCTCGTTCAATCGTCGAACAACGTGTACTCCAAACAATGTTTGTATTCATAATTAACAAGGCGTCATACAACCGAAACGTTTCAATTTTCGGGCGAATTGCGTGAAATGTTTCTCATCGTAAATGGGTAATACCCATGGGCATACATTTATTATAATCTAATCGTTACTCAATGGCCAATTGAACCACGAATGGGTTTAATTACCTATTGCTTCGAATTTTTTTTCTCTTTCGTCGCCGTATTGGAGCTACGGCGGAACGTGAGTTGTTGAGCTTTTTCAGTAATTTTTCAGTCCTACTTGTGGGCCTACCGACCGTTCCACTGCACCTTCACCTGTCAGGTGGCTGTTGGCTGCTTAATGATCTATTTAAGTGACTAATAAGTAATTTACCTTGCTTTGTTTTGACTGTCGGCTCACACATGGATAAGCCTCTTTTCGTGATTATTACGATGGCGGCCGCCGACCGAAGACAACATTCCTATCTTAGATCGTATTGTTGTTACCGTGGACTGATTTTCTCTGATTGTAGTTTTGACGAACGGTGCGACGCGCTACACTTCCCATGTTGGAACATGGCCGATATGATGCAAAAGTCCATTGGAGCGGTTATATTAGTGTGAGTTTTGTTTTTGTCTCTTATTAGGCTGTCTGTTTGTGTGACTCTATTCAAGTGTGGGACATGCAAGTCTCAAATTAAAAAATGTATAATAAACGATCGTCAAGCTATTGTCTCACTCCGTCCTATGGACACTAATTGGTCGTTCAGACGCTTGTGAAACATTTGATCGTGCGAAATGCTGGTGGTTGGGGCAGCATTACAAAAATTTTGATTTATGATGGAGAAATCATATCTAAACTGACAGCCCTCTCCATTGAATGACGGTTCCCTCATACTAGAGCTGATGTGTAAGTTTGTTTTGTGTATTCTCAAAGTGTGAGCTTTTTGGAATACACAACCTTTCACATTAAAGTATTCACGATTATTGCTGAGCTATCGCCGTAAAAGGACATAAATTGAATCTACTTTCAACAACTTTCAAAAAGAACCCTGACAATTCAACCAATTATGTAGCCCTTTTAGGACAGATAACATATATACGAATAAAATTGTTCAAAAACCTGTGTAAGTTTTAAATTCGCGATACGTTGAAAACAAGGAGCTCACTACTGCCACCTACTCGACCATTCGTCTCGATCTTTCAAAACGTTCCGTTACGTTACGGAACGATAACAAAGTTCTCATACATTATAGAAAAAGTCTAACACTTATCACACGATTTCCATAAGTGCATAAGTGAAAAATAAACTTGATATTTCAACCAATAGCAAAACAAAAATTTAGTGTGATGGTAATGCAGAAAGCTACTGTCAAACAGTTTCAAAATCAGTATGTTTCATTCAGCTGGAGCGTAAACAACAATACTTCTTTTCAAAGTGAGAATTTTGTAGCGAATAAAGTGTTCTTCTTCATTTTAATATATAGAAAACAATCGTCAAAAGTCATTCTATATTGGTGGAAGTGTATGGTAAGCAGTGTTGGTGATTGCCGAAAATTTGACAGAAGCTGCTATATTGTTATCTATATTGTACACAACATTTTCAATCCGGTAGAAGATGCTACAAGAATTCGAGTCTCTCAATGCATGAACCGTGAGAGAATTTTGCTACATTTCTTCGCTCCACTTCATACTCTGATTATTTCACACCCTTAAAAAAAATTTACGGTCTGATAATGATCGTTGCTGTGTGGAATTTCACACGAGAGAACCGCAAGTTGACAATAATCGCAGAAAATCGAATCGATGATTCAACTTGATGATTCTCATGCTAGGTTACAATATTTCAAAACCCTTGTGTGGAGCATTCACAGACATTTTCATAGACACAACTTATACAAAGGTTATATGCACATAGTTAGAATAAGCGGAAATAGTAAAATGATTCTATATTCTATATTCTGCCTGTATAGAATTGGATCGCGAAACGAGACTAAGCGACCGTTTGTTGTTTCAGAGAGGATCCCCACAGCAACGTGCTAACCTTTGATTCTCAATCGAGAGTCATCGAGAGAAATTCGCTCTCGCACTGGTGTCGATTCTATGTTAAATGAACCATGCCGGGTTTTCGTTGTTGCGATGATATCCGTCTCTCCTTGATTGCACTGATTCAATCGTGTGGAGAGTTGCCAGTGAGCGTTCTTTGATACGATAAAAGCCATCCTTAATGGTAAGCATGCTCTAACTGAGCCAACGTGTTAACATTGGTTTGCTCGGTTCAAAAGGGACAATTTCGATTTGAGCGTCGAATAACGAGTTGGAGTGTCATCAAAGTATGCAGATGAAGAATTCTTCGATGAAGACCCATTGCAGACGCAAAAAAAAACTTTCAAAATCACTCGGAGTTTCTTAGCTGGCCTTTTTCCAGCGTTTGAATGCAATGAGAATGATCCGATAGAAGGTGCCGTATTAATTTAAACTAAAGGAAATCGAACTCCGTTTTATTCCCGTGCGTACAACTGTTTCAACGCTATAAAAGAAAAGGTTTTATATTTCTCTATAGAAAGGTAAAAGAAATGCTGGAAACCCGTTTTTCAAACGGAGCCTCGAACACCTTCGAGGTGTGCACCTTTGAACTATTTTTTTACCGCTTCATTTCTTCTTCGACTCATCAACGTCAAGTATTTTGCAAGTTGCATTATCTTCACGTCTAAATAGTGGTTTATGTAAAACTGCTAAGTTGCGCTAGCAGCTGTCACCCTGGTGAGTCGAAGACGAAATAAAACTAGTCAGGTGCACTTGGCAATTTTCGAGAAAAAAGCGTTTAAAGGGTTTTGTTTATAAAATCAATGGAAACAGTTTATTACTCAAGGAAGCCCATAGGGTCTAATATTTTCAAAAAATCATATATTTTCTTTTATAATACGTTTCAAAAATGTTTTGTCAAGTTTTTAAGTCAATCAAAGCAGAAGTCTTGGGCCTATGTGCCGAGTTCTTATTTCTTCGCAGTATAAGATCGGCAAAGGTAAAGCCCCATAACTTGCTAAGTTTTGTTCCGGTAGGCTCGAAAATTTCACAGAATATTCTTGAAATGTTTTACTATAATAAAATACAAAGAAAAAAATAAATGATTTTTCAAAAGTGTTCAAAACCCCTTAAGGTGAAATGTAGTCCCAAAAATACGCGAAAAATTTCAACCGCTGGAATCGGACGAATCGTCGCACAAAGCATAACAAGCAAAACCGACACATAAAAACCAGGAATATTTTCAGCGATTGAGCGCTGTGGGCTTACCACAAGTTTTGTTGGGTGGTTAAACAGACTCTATTGATTCGTAAATGATTGTTTAATATTTCACACTTTGAATACATAATTCTAATTCAGTCTTTATTGCTATTGATGACTATTACACTAGAACTATGAGTATTAATAATTGACTAGCATGAGGTTATATTTATATGCATTGAGTAACATGCTAACAATGTATATACCTGAGTTTAGTAGCAAGCATAGATTCTCCTTCTACAAAATGATTCAAGAAATTTTGCAAGTATTTCCGATATTTTTGCCAGTAGTTCACCAGTCCCTTCCTGCTAATGAGATGAAATTTACGTAAAAGTATTTACTTGTCACGCATAATAGAGCGCAGTCGAATATCATTATCAATTAAAACACTGTTGAAATAAGAAATAACTGGACATTCTCTGTCAATATATTCCATTTCAATTGAGCTTTGTTGTCGTTGTGTGAGTGCAATATGTTGATATGTACTTTTTGCTGTCGATATAATGCCATCGAACCAAGGGGAGAGTCGCTTAACACAAACTATATTGCGCCTCAAAAAAAAAAAACACGTGATATATTGTGAGTCTAATGGCGTTTTCGTTTTTAATTTGCACTACACCGGTGGAGGGCTACACGGAGGCATGAATAAACGAACAAAAATGACGAAAACATAAACAGTAACCATTGACTACCATAAACGATTCCATTGCACAGAGCTACACCAAACTTTTGATGAGTGCTACACCAGTGGTATCGGCGCAGAAAAAGTGTAGCACTGGTGTAGTGCAATTGGTAAAAACTAACGGTTTAGGTGCAGCTTTCGCTACACCGGTGTAGTGCAATTTAAAAACGAAAACGACATAAGTGTGCCACGCTGTTCCCCATGAAACAGCTACTTGTCAAAACTGAGCCCTTTGTGTGCCGCAACTGTGCATCTGTATGAAAACGAAAGTGCCAATATTGATAAATGCGCCAACGCATTGTGTTAATGTGTGATTGGCACATTGTTCTAAGCGTCCTTCCCTTGCATCGAACCCACCCAGCATTTCTCACACCACCACAATATACAACAGCAGCGCGAAGAAAATGCTGAAAAGTTTATGTAAAACTCTTAAAATCTTGGTTAGTTTGATAAAAGTTTTATAACTTTGAGTTTCATTTTCAGATTCTTTGTAAAATTTTGCACTAAACACTATTTTTTAGTTCTATAATCATCCCCATGGAACAGTGTCAAAGCAAAACAATCCATTAAAAAGCTAAAAGGGGCAGTCTTGTTGAAACTGCTCGCAAATTGCTTAGATGTTTTTCGCATGTGTTACGATATATCCCTATATAATTTTCTAAGCCGATATGTAAAAATGACGTAAACTGTTAGTGGAAAGTGTATTTATTCAGAATTTGTGCGCAGTTAAAGCAATTGTGGGTAATATTGTTTTTACGCGAAACAGTGAAGTGAGTTTCGAATGTTGCACTCTAATTGTACACGTCAAATGATGTTTTTTTTGTATCTTCTCATTCCGGGCTACGCCGTCCGGTGTACTACTTGTATTCGGTTTTTGTTTTCCGAGTGCTCAAAGTTTTCAGTGAGAGAGTCGATTTCGCGAAGTCGAATGAAGAAAACAGCGAATTAGAAGTAAAATTTTCAAAAAGAAGTTTATGTTTCGCTTATGTCTTTTTCTCCAATACAACATCGTATTTATACCTGCAAATATAGAAAAGATAACCGCGACTGAAATTTTTTTCGGTAGTAGTGTGCCATCTAGTGGCTAGTAGTCATTACGGTGTTAACGAGCGCCATATAGCTGCTAATTGCAGAAACCAATTCAACCATTTATGTTGGTTGAAAACAACGTTTTATTTCTCTAATTCAACTAAAAAATTAGTTGAATGGATATGAAGCGTGCCTTAGCTAAGAAATGACCGCGCGTTTAATTGGTGAATTCAACTAAAAAAATAGCCATTTCAACAAATATTTTATTATTATTAAGAAAATTAGAATTAAAAAATCTAAATTAGCAAAAGTAAGATTTTTTTAGTTGTCTCAAAAAATAACTAACTAAAATCAGAAAATCAACTAATTTTTTCGCCAAAATGCTAATTTCGGTCTTTCCGTGTGCTTCTTCAATTTTCAACAATTTGTAAAAAACGTACATGTTAAAAATTCAGTCGCTCTTCTTTAAAATCAATCTTGAACAAATAATGCCACACTGAACACATGTGAATTTCTGAGATTACTTCCAGCACTGATTTGCCTTCCTTATGTAGATAGGCTATGAAATTGCTCTGAATCCCGACTTCTGAATCGAGGTAAGTAGGGATGGGCGTAATATAATATTCGACACAGAGTGTAGCAAATGTGGATGTGATGAACATGTGCATTTGATTTTCTCAAAAAAAAAAAAACTGAATTGATTTTCATATACTTATACCGTTTTCGTTTTAGAACCTACACGCGGGCGACTCTGACTCCGAGTAAATCGAAGACGTAGTACGCGCCCTAAAAAAACAATTCATAAAAAAAGAAAAAAGGAACAAACTCGCATGGATGCGTGGTGCGACCCGAGAAAATTTTCAAAGCGAAACTACGCGTTTGGAGTCCGATCTAGAACGACTCCAGGTTGCTAAAACAAACATATCAAGAGTTGTTTGGGCGACTCTGGGTCACCTCTCGGACAGCTCTGATCAATAAACGAAAACGGTATTAGATTCAAGTGGAAGGTCCTAGGCCTTTCTAGCTTCAGAACTTTGAGTTACTAATTAAAGAAAATTAAATTCAGGAGCGTTCTTTTAAACATGACGATGTGATAACTATCCAACGAGACGTCATATTTTTTCCATTGTGCGAACAAACTTGAAGTTCAAATTATCTCATTACGTGTATACCGGAACACAATTTCTAGTTCAGGAGCTCCGCAAGGAGTTGTAAACAATTCTAAGATAAAACTTACTTCGATTTCGTAGAAATGGCTGAACCAATTTCCAGAAAACTTGTGATCAAAAGAAAAGTCTTCTGATCTTATATAGATTCCAATTATTATTATCCGGATTCGACCCACGGTTCCGGAATTAAAATATTTTTTTAAGAAAAACCATAAGTAAATTGGTACGCATAAAAGATCTGTAGATTGCGATTCAATAAATTTAAAAAGTCCATCAATGATTGCTTTACATTACTTCCATAAAAACTTCAAAGTTACAGCATTAGAGGGTTACATTTTTTCAGTTCGAATGAAATATTGAATTTTCCTCTTGATGGAGCTCATCAGCGCCGCACAGTGCACAGTGGGCCGAAACGGGAAATTAGTGAGACAAAATTATTTTCGCTATTGAATAATGGTAATACATTAATTCAAATTATTAAGCGAAAAATCTATCTTCGGCGATAGTTTTTTTGTTTATCATTTTTCGAAAAAAATGTGTATGAGACACTTATACTATCGTTTTATAAAGGGTGATTTTTTAAGAGGTTTAGGATTTGATTTAAAAAATAACACAAAAAATTTAAAAAAAGATGAAATCTTTATTGGAATCGATAGAACGATCAATATAACTTAATGATTGAAAATGATTTCATGCAAATGTTGGCCGCGGCTTCGTTTTAGATGGCCCATGCGCAAGGTCCTGTTTTAGCACACTATCTCCAGCATATCAGTCGGTTTTCACGAATCGGTCCATAATCCACACCAAACAGCGATGCATTGGTAGCTCTTGCAATGCTTCTGACTGGTCTTCACGTTCGATGCGACAATTTTGCTTTTTGACGCATTCATTCCAAACAGAAATGAGCTTTGTCGCTGAACACAATTTTTCGATAAAAAAGTGGATCTTCCTTCAACTTTACCATCGTCCATTCATGATCAAATTATAGACCAAACGGCGATTCATGATTAAATTATAAACCAAACTGAACAAGCTTGACACAAGACACGATTTACGCGTGATCTGTCAAAAACTGTGTTGCCAAAAAGATCCCATAAAAAAATTCACATTTTAAATATAGAGAATCTCATAAAATAAGGGACAAACATGCGTAGAACGGCAGTCATGTCGGAAACATCACTTTGCTGATGATAGCATGTTGCTACGATTTGCCGTTTAAGAGACATTTGACTTTTTCGATTTTGTGTACGGCCATTTAAACACTAATTTAAATGATTTTAAAAATAACACCCTCTCAGATTTCTCTTCAAACTTTCCTTATATTATGACCTTTTAGAAATTGTAGAAGATTCCGTCTTGTAGATCTGGCATGTGTTGAATTTTTGATATTAGAAGGTTGACTAGTTTCTGATGAAAAACAAACATAACTTTTTAATGGAAGCTTATGTTATAAAAACTCAGTAGTATACAATCGAACAACTCTTCGAATTGTATAGCAATTCTATAAAAATTCTATTCACTAAAAATTTAGAACAAAAGTCATTTTTAAGAGCCACCCTACTTTTACTTCAAAAAATTTGATGAACTCGTTCAAATGAATTGCTAGGAAAGTAGTTTTTATCAGCAAAGTTGCTTATAATAAAAAGTTCGACAACTTTGCTGTTAAAGGTAATAATTTTTAAAATCAATTTGGAAAGTTTGATTCCAAACAAAGACCATCCCAATGATATTTCAAATCGAAAGATGGACCAGCAGATTACAAACAACTATTGTGAAGACAGCTACTACAAAAAATAGTATTTAATAGTGAAAATAGTTTTGTCTCACTAACTTACCATTTTGGACCGCTGTGCTGTGGAAACGGACATGGAATCAATGAATTTATTCCATTTTACCGGATTTATTGGATGTTCTGGACTGTCTCTTGTTTATCGAAATTCCGGCTATTAAGAGGATTCATTAGCTAGGGGACATCATTGATCTTGTTAGTAGGACACTACCTCAGACCCACCTTGGCGTATTGGCAGCTAGCCAAATCCCTCCAAAAGCTTGCGGATGAATGGTAGTACACGCTTTTCCAGGAATTCTTCGATGTTAACTTGAGATGTCAGCGTCGAGAACGTGACGAATGATTTCGATTCCCGGCTACACCTACAAATCACTTACCAAATGACGGCCCTCTTCATGAACCTAACAGAAAACACTTTCCGGAAAATCTGTCCAGTCCAGTCACGACGTGAAACTTTTGACTGGAAACATCTTAAAAACAATATTGACGTTTGTTTCGTCATCAATCAAAGAGCAGGCTTGTGTTTCGTTGAAACATGGTCGCACGAGAGCTTCGTACGCTTCGCTTTTTGTTCACGAAATTTAGCTTCAAGTAACGGTTTTAGTGGCTTTGTACGACTTGTATTCTTCCCTGACAAGGATGTTGGTTAAAGCCGGGATAAAATAAATGATATAAAAAAAAGACAAGGATGTTCCACACCGTTTGAAACTTCTGGTCTCATCTAGGATGGTTGGGGTAGGCTTTAACGCATCTCAACACCTTGCTGTGTAGCTGACGATTCCTGGTTCCAATTTTTCGTAACTTCATTTGTTCCTTTCTACAGTCAGAGTTTCCTTGTAGGCTATGAGCACTCGACGATTTTTTTGACATTTCTGGGCGCTCGCGCCCTCCGAGTTTTTCATATGCCTATGCCTAATATGCTTTATTCTTTCAAGTTATTTCTGATAACGATCGACTACTTGCATCAAACTTGCATCAACTCCTTAATATAGAAGTGCATACTGATAAAAATTTGCACGATCGATTCATATGTGAATACCACTTGAATTTAATATGCTTTTTCATTTCAATACATAACCAAAGCGATTTGTTTCATGATTTCATGTGCAAATTCACTAAGATGCGAAATTAGATTATTTTTCAATTAGCTTTGATGAGTTTTTTTTCCTTTGGATGTGAAAATGAAGTGCTTCACACATGTAGTTCGATTCAATAGCAAAACACAGCTATTGAATCGAACTACATGTGTGAAGCACTTCATTTTCTAGTGGGAATGAGTACAGCAAAAATGCATGTTCAAAACACTTGAATCGGTCAACTCTGTTTCAATTAAAATCTATGTGAAAAATAATGTGACATTCACATGAAATGCATATAGAATCTAAAGGTAACGATATATCTAATAGTTTTTAGGTGCATTTAATATAAACGTAGCATGATTTCTACTAAATATCAACAGTTTTTACACTCATTTTGTGAGTTAAGTGTATGTTTTCATGAATTTCATGTGTTCTACAAGCAGTGATAGATCAAATCGATAGTCCCACGACAAAAGGGCCTAACTGCAAATGAGAGTCTCTCTTTGTTTACTTTCTCTTTTGATTATTACGGAGCCATTATTGCAAATTCTCTAAAGTTTCCAATATAAATCAAAAGCTTGTAGTTTTACCTTGAAAATTTTGCGAAGAGTAGAGCGTCAAATATAAAATCAGTTCGGTAAATCGTGAAAGAAAAAGTAAACAAAGAGACACTGTCATTTGCAGTTATGCCCTTTTTTTCGTGGGACGGTCGAAACGCTTTTCACATGATGCTAGCGTGCAAATTATTTTCACTGTAAACAAACAGATGTCAAATAGTTTCGATTCTCAACACTAGAGGCGTGCTAGTGGCGTGCGAGGAGCGTGCCAACTTACTTTTAAAAGTCACCCTTCAGGAGCTGAAAAATGAAATTTCGCACACCTGCTTGAAAGGATAGAGAAGTTTGACACAGATTTAAGTCATTCTTGTAGAACTAAGTTATATTCCATTAGGTACGCTCTTTTGAATTGTGCCGTATGTAGATTTGCGTAATCTGTAAATTTAATAATCGTTTTAGGTGCAGATACGGTTGAGTTGGTCGATTCTGAAATAGTTTTATGTCAGTTTTTAATTTCTTTGGTACCGATACAAGAAGATATGAGATCTTTGGGTTGGGTTCCATTAGAAAATATCAAGGTATGAGACACCTACATCCTATACATTAATCAGTCGTCATTTAGACGCATCATCCCGATGCAAAATTTAGTAGCCGGAATGTGAGGCTAAAGTTAACGACTGACCCTGCGAGATTACGTATTAACTGTCTGCCTAACCTTTATTCGGTTAGGCCTTCAACAGGGCCATTATGCACGATACAAATTGTTGGCGACACGAAAGAGAAAAAAACCGGACCCACCACGACTGTCATATCCAAAACATCCGCTCGGGCAAGCGCACGAAATGGGGACTGTTGAAAACCAAAAAAAAAAAGAAAGAAAAATTAGCACATAACGGTTATGAAACAGTCGGTCAGCTTGAGTCGTCGAGTCGTTGCATGATTGACAAAAAAGGAAGGATAGTTTTTAAGACGAATGGAGGAGTTCGGACTTCGAACGGTGCACCATAAACGTGTACCGCCAACGAGACCGACGAGATGATGGCGATGATGATGTTTGGCCATGGTGGCGGTCACTTCCGAGCTTTGTCGCGGGGGGAGGTGACATGTGTGGTAGAAGGCACCGCGAGGGAGAAAGAAACCGAACCGGTCCTGGGTCCCGTCATGACACGAAATTTTTGTCAACAACCAACAGGTCGAGTAAGACCCAAATAGTTGGGTAGATTTTCGACGGCCGACGGTTTTTTGTTTTGGGAAGGAGCCGGAGGAAGTGACGGAGAAATTACCTCATAGTTTCACTTTCGCTTTCGTTGGAAACAGAAAATCCGAAGTCCGATGAACGTGGACGGCGGAGCGCTCGTGAAAGGGTTTTGTGTAATGGGGAACCTTTTTCCGCTCGCTTTCAATTATATGGGATCACGAATTGACAAGCGGGTTTCTTGATAATAATAATAATGTGTTTGGTATGCTTCGAAAAGTTACGAACATCGGTAGGGTTTTGTTGTTCTGTAGTTTTTGGAATGACGCCATTCACCAACAGAAAACCTTTTCCCACGCCTAGCCTGCCGAAGTGCACTTAAGATGTTACGTTGGGTTTGGCAGCGGGAATCCTACCCATCGCCGGATGCTGAGGAGTATGTTGGAAAAGGTCTGGCACATGCGTGGTACTTTGAACCGAACGTACTATGTATGTTAAGTGGATGCAGTGCAGCACTGAAGATGATCCATGGGTTTGAGTACATTGCTCTTTGGAAAATTTCAAAGACTAAGGAGAAACCTGTTTTCATACACCTAGCGGAGTAACGATGCCTTTCTCATAACCGTTAATACGAGCAATAAATACAAATTATATTCTAGAAATCCGACTACTGCTTCCGGTACTTGTGGAACTGTATTCTGGAAACCGGAGAAGCCGAATGAAGTTTCTAAGCTGAGCTGATCGCTCGTAGTTGCACTTCGTGATTGACCGAATGAGTGGAAATGTACAATGAACCAAGAAAATGAAGCTTGGGAGAAGCAAATCATTTTCACTGTACATACCCACTCACTCCTAACTTTTTATTACATGATCAATAACGACGCTGGCTACGACCAAAGGCTGTGCTACTGAAGGAAAGGAAGGAATGTTAGTCCGATACTCGTTGTTTCTAGAGACCGCGGGTACCACTGTATCTTCACGAGCATCACGGGATAGGAGATTTGTTAAATGGGAGAGAAAGAGATTTGGATACGTTTTGGTAAACAATATGATCTCAACAAAACCTGAATTTCGATACTCAGGAGAAATATAATAAGTAAGAACAATATAAAATATATCCAAGGACACGATCGACTTGTAAACTTGAACACATTCCATGGAAATCCGACAACACCGACAATGACATGCAGACGGCGCTTCGATCGGTTAACAGATTAACATCGTTGAATTTTGGGACGGTAAATTCTCAGTTTCCGCCGCTTGAGCATCTTTAGATTCGCCGATCAACATTTATTCAATAAATAGCACTCTCACTACTTAACACACACTTGTTACACTTGCACTATCACTCAAAATAACTGTTTCAACCAAATTTTCAACTATACGTAACTATCAAACAACACATTGAAATTATACTTTTTTGAGAGCAGCACCAGCACACCGCATCGCACTCCCAGTGATGCCAACTCGCCGGGAGAAGCCGAATGAAGTTTCTATGAACATAAACTAATAATAGCACTCTTAGAAAAAAGGGAACACTTGCCGAAAAATCGAACGTGCCGTAGTTTTTTGGTGATGACAGCACTTATCATCATATACTACTCGAATCGACAGAAGACTTCTTGTGAAACACTCAACGAGTGAACACGTGGTATCGTGATACTGCGGTGAAAATTTGAATATTTAGCGAGAAAGAAAGGGTTTCCATTCGTACTTTGGCGACTCCACGTTGTCACGCAGCGAGGTTTTCACTTGTAGTCCAGTGAAAAGAATGTCCATTGGACTATAAACGAAGATTAACTGACAATATAGCCTAAGTTGCCGTGCCATCAATCGGTGCCATCTCAAGTGAGTGAGGTGAAGAAGAAGAAGAAGAAAGGATTTTGATACAAATCAACTTTCAACTAAGACCTTTGTTTTGAAGTTAAGTTTATGAAAATCGGTTGAACCATCTTTGAGAAATCGAGACAAGTTTTAAATTTTCGTCCACAATTTCTGGTACTTCTGGAGCCAAAAATTGGGAACTGATATAGCCAGAGTCTGTTTGTTTCACCATCAACTAACTTGTTTTACATTTCTCATAAAGAAAGGCTATGCAATCATGTGTATGTGTGTATGTATGTAACCAAAATATGCACTCACTTTTCTCGAAGATGGCTGAACCGATTTGTACAAACTTGGATTCGAATAAAAGGTCTTATGATCTCATAGTCTGCTATAGGATTTCATTTGGATTTGACTTCCGGTTCCGGATTCACAGGGTGATATGTGAAAATTAGTGGAAAAATGTCCACTCTATTTTCTCGAAACCGGCTAAACCGATTTTCACAAACTAAGACTCAAATGAAAGGTCTTACAGTTTCCAGAACATTTTATCTTGATCCAACTTCCAACGATTTCAACTAATGTCTCAAATAATGCAAATGCAAAACAGTGAATAGCACAACGAATTTCTTTTAATCTAAAGCATCAACAATTAAAATATGTTCTTGAACAACCACGACAACTTAAATAACGTGTTTACTTGCGTTCATTGCTCCAGTTTTGATTTTTTGTTTCAGAATTTGAAACACATAAACGAACTGCATGAAAAAACACGTGTGAATCAAACCTCTTAAAAAGATACTCTATGTAGAATTCTTGCAAATACCGCGGATCGATTTTTCCTTTGTTGTTTTCAAAACATCGTTTGCAAAATCGCCTTATTTGAAATATTTAGGTGAATCAATACAGCTTGTGTTCTTATATCTATGAAACAATTTAATCAAAATGGTTGAACAAAAAAATCTAATTTTCGTTAGATGGTGCTCCTAATTCACAGTCGAAATTATTTTTCGGTTTACGTTATCTCTCGGAATATAATTTTAACAACAACAGTCACATCGAATATGTAAGAATTCATTCAGAAAAATACAAAAAAATACATTTAGATATATTCATACAAAATGTAAAACTTATGATGTCAATGTTCGGTTTATTATCTTTATGCTGTCAATTCTCTGTCATCCGGTGGGTAAACCAACACAATTATAAATGAATATGCCTCAGTATCAAGTAAAAATTTTCAGTAGTTCTTGCTTTTCAATGTCTGCTTTTTGTCTTACCATTAATCTATTAAACAATCCATCACGTCTCTTGAGGCAGAGGGTTCAAATTGATATCCGGATAGAAACTGGAGTTACGAGCTTAAAAAGAAATACATTCCTCAAGTAACGCATTTTCGGTCCATGATTAATTTTCATGGGAGAAGACTTTTTGCTCATGGTTTCATGAGAAGTTAAAATGAGTGGATTCATGATTTTCTAATCATGACAGCAGTAACAGATTTCTTTCCGTGTACGTGCTTTGTTTTATTTCGTCCACGCTACGGTTACGGATGTCTGCAACTGGTGTGTGATATTGTTAAAAGACGCTACTGCGGTAGATAAAAATTTTTTTTAGCTATTTTATGATAATTGCGACCGAAATAAGAAAGGAATGTCAATAAATTTGAATTTATTGATAAAAATAAACATACATCGGAATTTCAAGATTCACGATGTAAATGCAATTTTCACAGCTGGTAGTGCAGTAATACCGTGCCAGTGGTGTAGTGATACAATTACAACAATTATCATACTACATGTTTAATGCTGCTGATTCATGCTGTTTAGCTTGTCTTACATATGCAAAAGTAAACGAAACGCAGGTTCGCTTCGTTTGTTAGATTTCGTTTAATTGGTGTAGTTGAAATAGAGCATGAAATAGTATGTATAGGATTAACAGTTTTGAACCTAATTGTTCCAATTTGCAGAAGTATTGGAAATAGTTATTAAAAACTGAAAAAAGAATGGCCAAATCGATTTTCACAAACTTATAAGTTCAAAAGAAACGTCTTACAGTTACATGAAAAGTTTCATACAAATCGAGGGGGTCGTGCCAAAAACCAGCCGATTTTGCATAGAATTGCTCAAATGCACACATTTATTTCATGCGGTTTATGATCTTAAATCCTAATCAGAACCGATTTATCATATTAAATTGTGTGTAACTGAAATAAAGAAATAAAACTATTTGCTGAATCTTTTCGTAACCGATTTTCTTGGAGGGGAATTATTCTCGTTCCTATCCAACCAAGGATGGCTTTTATCGTATCAAAGAGTGGGCACTCGCAACTCTTCACACGATTCAATAAGTGCCATCAAAGAGAGACGGATATCATCGCAGCAACAAAAAACCGGGATGGTTCATTTAACATAGAAAAGACACCAGTGCGAGAGCGACTTTCTCTCGATGACCTGTCTGAGAATAAAAGGTTAGCTCGCTGCTGTGGGGATTCTCTCTGAAGCAACAAATGGTCGCTTATTCTCGTTTCGCGATCCGATTCTGTTTGGGCAGTGGATAATTGCGATAGAATCATTTTACTATTGCCACTTATTCTAACTATGTGCATAGTCAGCCTGCACCATCGCACCACCATGCAATTAGAAGAGGAACTGTAAGTTTTATAAGAAAACAAAAAACGTCTTTTTGATACTCAATAAAAATTTGGCAATAAATAAAAATATCAAATGACTGTGACGCCGGAGAATTCTATATAATCTTTTTTGCTATTAACAAATTTCAGAGTAAATTTTTTAAATCAATTTTTTTCTGTGTGATATTCATGATGGACACTTTTGAGTATTTCTTTTATTTTATGTTCCGCGCTCAGGTCATCAGCACATTATCAGATTATGTCGAACTGCTAATGCTACCTCGCGGACCAACATAATCCGCTAATCAGACCCACTTTACCCTGTTGTTTCGAAACTGGAAGTCGCATCTGAACAAAAATCAATAGCAGTATATGAGACCATAAAACCTTTCATTTGAGCCTAAATTTGTGAACATCTACTCAGCCGTCTCTAAGAAAAAAACCATTCTTAATACACCTAGTGGTGTGAGAATGCCTTTCTCTTTCTTCAGAACAGTCTAATCAAAATATTTTTTTAACTTTCTATTAAATAATTCAATTTGGGCTCATTTTTGACACCAAGCGATTCAGATTGAATCGAGTAGTTCAAAAAAGGATGCTTCAGTGTTTATATCTATATTTAATCTAAAAAACACTTCTTAATCTACTATGTGGAATTTTAATGAATCTTGACAAATCACCATAGGGACGTTTTGTCGGTTACGTCACTTATACCATCATATCTCCGGAACCAAAAGTCACAGATCAAATTCTACACTTTTTTTTTGAGAACATAATACCTTTCATTCGAATCTAAGTTCGTGAAAATCGGTCTTGCCGTTTCTGAGAAATTGGAGTGATTTCCGATTTGAAGTACACGATCACTTTTTTCGGTATTTCCGACACGAAGATCAATGTATTCGGTCATCAACTAATTCTGTGTGGAATACAATCAGGCAGCTTTAAAATCACTCAGTTCGAATGGTTCACGGTCGAATCTAGTGATCGCATGTCAAACCAAATTTGAAGACCTCAGCATTTCAAATGCTGTTTACTTCTTATGGGTTCCCGGCCATTCTGGCAATAATGGGAATTAATGGGCTGATGAGTTGGCTAGAGCTGGTGCAACGAATGATTTCGTTGGTCCGGAACCAGCTTTACCACTTTCAACTAGTTGGATAAAGCACAAGATTCGTTTTTGGGCTGCATCCAAACATGTCAGCAACTGGCGCAGCTTGCAAACTTGCGCTCAGACAAAAACATTTCTACCAGATTTGAATCTGAAAATGTCAAGGTGTCTACTGCATTTTTTTAAGCATCATTGCAGTATTCTGGTCAGAGCTCTGACTGGACATTGCAAACTCAATTATCACAGTAGTGAGTATTATTCGTGTGATTTGTGTGAATGCGATTACGGTACTTCATATCATCTGATATGTAACTGTCCCGCATTGACGCAACTACTTATCCGGGTTTTTGGTTCTCCATACATGGTTGAGTCTGTGTGTGCGAAGCTAAAATGAAAGGATATTCTATCGTTTCTCACCCAATGTGGTAAGAAGCTATAGTCAAAAGGATTCATCGTTCTTCCTGGAGAGAATGAATCATTTCTGTATTCACCTTAAATAGGCTTTTTAGCAGATTGTTTGGCATCCTTTATGGGGTTCCGAATTTACTTCTGCTCATACATACTGCGAATCGTTCTGCATTCTTCCGGGAATGCAGAATGGTGTCGCTTTTGTCAAATCTCTAAATCCTCTCGGGGGTTGAAGGTTTTATTGACTGTGCATTTTGGCATGTTCCTTTTATCCTTCCCTTCCCATCAGGAAATTGATAAGAAGCTACGGCAAGGCACAAATCTCCAAATAACTAGGGGAACGTGCCACTTGAGCCAATTAGTTCTGATTGCTGAAGACGTTTATTTGAGTCTTAGTTTGCTAAAATCGACAAATGATTTCTATATGAGAGAGGCAAAAATGTTGAATGGATGAATTCTGTACTCTCGTATTTTGGCAGTTTCAAATATTTTATTTAGTGTTTGACCGGGAATTATGCTACCGTTCAGTCCAAAATTGGAATAACCCGAGTTTTCTTCGCATTTCGAGACATCCTTGTTGGAAGTCTATCTTCATTATTCGCATCATTTAGCTGATGAAAAGCTACAACATTTTCATTTAAAAAGTTAACCTTTTCGCTGAATTCCGGCCAACATTATACCATTTTTGGTGCTACCCTCAAACTGTACTAATTCAACCACCTGCAGTAATTGAACCGTCAAACTTAAGCGAAAATCGTGTGGCTGAAAACCTCAATTTTTCCTTGTGCCTTCGAGTGCGACAAACAAATCACCCTGAGCTTAGTTAATGGGTATGAAATAGCCCGGTACATGCAACCGCGATGAAGGATCGCGACTTTATTAAAATAGCTTCGATGCCAACACTTTTAGAATTGTTTGAAAACTACTCTTGAGCTGTGAATCAAGTTCGAAAATCAATTGGCTCTGAGTCACTTCAGGTTCTGGAGATGGAATGGTATAAATGACGCAAACGAACAAACTCATTTTTTTAGAAGATGGCTGAATCGATTTCAACAAGCTTAGGTTTGTTTGAGAGCCACTATTGGGTTGCGAATAAAGCTTGGAAATTGAATGGCTATCACTTCTGGTTCCGAAATATGATGGTATAAGTGACGTAACCGACATAACGCATTCTTTCCCATTCCGTTCAATTTGTTCGGAGATGGCTTAACCGATTTCAACAAGCTTAGGTTCATTTGGAAGCCATTTTTGGGTTGTGAATCTATTTCGAAGATGAATTAGCTGTCATTTGAGTGGCGTAACCTTAGATTGCTGTCATTTTCGACTCTGAAAATATAATAAAAGTGACGTAACCGACATGACGAAATTTTTATTTTTCGCTCAATTTTTTTCTAGGATGGCAGAACCGATTTTCACAAGCTTAGACTAGCCAATCTTAGGCTGTAAATCAAGTTCAATAATCAATTGTCTGCTCCTTTGGTTTCAATGATAAATCGATATAAGGGTACGTCCCTGACGTAAATTCAGGCTCGTTAGAGACCAATATTAAGTTGTAGATCAAATTTGAAAATTGTATGACTGTCTCTTTCGGTTTGGGAGATATAATCGTAAAAGTGACGTAAACGCCAAATAGCAATTTTTACCTATAGAAAGATAATAGAATTGATGGAAAACCGAAAAACGAACGGAGAGTCGGACTCAGCGCGATGAGATTTTAAGCTTGAGAGCTTGAAGATGGCTGAACCGATTTTAATACACTCAGGATTGTATGAAAGTTACTATTGATCCATTGAATAAGATTGAAGTTCAAATGACTATCGTTTTCGGTTCCTAAGATATCATGATAAAAGTAACGTATTAGACAAAACATATTTTTTCACTTAATTTTTTCGTAGATGGCTGAACCAATTTTAACAAACTTAGGCTCATTTGATGTTGCATTTATTGATATTGCATAAAAACCCTTACAATATGGCTATTTTCAGACAGGATTGATTCACAGATGTCAAAAATTGCAACTTCTGATTTATTTATAATGCTTGAATACCATTACAATATCGGAACTTTTGGAACGGGTTTGATGTGTAGATGTAGAAAAACGATGTTTGAGGCCGTTCCAAAATGGCGGCTTCCGGTTAATTGCTATTCCATCAAAACTCTTACAATTTGTGTCGGTATTACTCGAATATTTTCACAATATGCATATTTTCGAAACGGATTTCATAAATAGGCACTTAAAATTTTGAAA
This sequence comes from Malaya genurostris, assembly GCF_030247185.1. Classification (NCBI taxonomy): domain Eukaryota; kingdom Metazoa; phylum Arthropoda; class Insecta; order Diptera; family Culicidae; genus Malaya; species Malaya genurostris. The sequence goes on from NC_080571.1 coordinate 73,807,009, forward strand.
CAGTAGTGTAATATGTGCGCCAAATCTAAATTATAGCCGGATTTTGAATAAAAACTGTTGGTGGTCAGAATGCCTTCAATTTGTTTCGTACTTTCGGGACGTCAGGTAGGACCTAAGTAAGTGACTTGTACGTAGCAAGTACTTTACGTCTGCTTAGCGGATTATGCTGATCCGCGACGTGGCATTAGCAGATCTACATAATCTGCTAATGCACTAATGAGTTGAACGCGAAACGTGGAAGTAAATAAACTGAAATGCCAATCAAATCAGTTTCAAATTACCAAGACATTTTAACCTAGACAAAGGCCAAGGGCAAATTATTAAAGCTCGTAATATTTTCCAAATTTGAAACATTACCCTAAATGAAGCAAAGTTCTGGATATAAAGAACTGAACCAGATGGCTATGCCAACCGCCAATACTTTGCAAAGTGGACACTGTCATGGAAAAACAATTTCTTCACCAAATTTTTTTAACTATTTTTGTTCGTTCCTTAAGCAAATACCAATTTCACAAGAATTCTGATAAAAAAGTGAAAATCGTAAGTAGTCACTCATGGGTTCAAGGGAAATTTCAATCTACCGGAAGCCGTCATTTTGGATTTTTTTTACCTTTTCGTCAAACACGTTTCACAAATATTGATATTTTTTGCATTCTAAATAACTGTGGCATACAGGAGGTCGTCATTTTCAGATATGAAAAGATTTAAAATATTGCTACGCTTCATTTACTCATCAAACTCGTATCAACAACACTCAAATTTCAACTTATTCGCAGATTTTCGACAAAACGTCATTCACCACCTAAAACTTCGTTTTCCCACATCGACTTATCTAATCCGTTCCGAAAATACCCATATTGTTAGGGATTTTAATGAATATTAATAAACCGGAAGTCGCCATCTTGGACAACCTCAAACAACGTTTTCCGACATCTATTACTATTTTTCACCTGGAGCTGTTAGCGGAATATATTCAAACAGCTGCACTATTTTTGTACCATTTAATTCCACTATTTCACTGTCACGTTATTACACTTTCACAAAGTCACTATACTTTAATGAAGCATAACAAACGTTACAATACAGATACGCGTATTTCGGAATGTTACTTACATCCTTCTTCAGTGTATCGGTTTTATAAGTTTGTTTTGACAAACAAACTTATAAAACCGATACACTGAAGAAGGATGTAAGTAACATTCCGAAATACGCGTATCTGTATTGTAACGTTTGTTATGCTTTGACAAACAAACTTATAAAACCGATACACTGAAGAAGGATGTAAGTAACATTCCGAAATACGCGTATCTGTATTGTAACGTTTGTTATGCTTTGACAAACAAACTTATAAAACCGATACACTGAAGAAGGATGTAAGTAACATTCCGAAATACGCGTATCTGTATTGTAACGTTTGTTATGCTTCATTAAAGTATAGTGACTTTGTGAAAGTGTAATAACGTGACAGTGAAATAGTGGAATTAAATGGTACAAAAATAGTGCAGCTGTTTGACATCTATTAATCAATTCTATCCGAACATACCAATATTGTACAAGTTTTCAAGGAATATCCATAAACCGGAAGTCTCCATTCCGAAATTCAGAACCACCTCCAACATCGTTTTCCCACATCTACTCATCAATCCTGTTCCAAAAATTCCCATATTGTAAAGGTTTTCAAAGAATGTCAATAAACCGGAAGCCGCCATCTTGAAATTCAGAACCACCTCAAACATCGTTTTCCGACATCTATTCATCAAAACCGTTTCGAAAATACCCACATTGTAAGGATTTTTAAGTAATATCATCAAATCGGAAGTCGCCATCTTGAAATTCAAAACCACCTCAAACATCGTTTTCGACATCTACTCATCAAACCCATTCCGAAAATGCCCACATTCTAAGGATTTTCAAGTAATATCAATAAACCGGAAGTAGACATCTTGAGATTCCACCTCAAACATCGTTTTCCGACATCTACTAATCAATCCTGTTCCGAAAATTCCCATATTGTATTGGATTTCAAAGAATGTCAATAAACCGGAAGTCGCCATCTTGGAATTTGGAATCACCTCAAACATCGTTTTCCGACATCTGTTTATCAATCCTGTCCGAAATAACATATATTCTAAGCGTTTTCAAAGAATATCAATAAACAAGTCGCCATGTTAAATTTTCAAACTACCTCAAACATCATATTCCGGAATTTACTCTTTAAATCGGGTCCAAAAATATCCATAATGTAGTAATTTCCATGGATTATAAATTAGCCGGAAATCATTTTCATCGTATGCAAAAACGAAGTAGATTCGAAAAAAATGTTTGTTCGTAAAAAAAGATTACGTTGTTTGAGATTTGGTTCGTAAGAGTTACGAAAAGAGATGTAACGTAAAAAAAGTGCTCGTAAACGGAGGTTTAGGTGCAATCGAAAAAAAAAGGTCAAAGAACTCCGAAAAGGAATAAATATCGGTTTATAGAGATGTTCATACAGATTCTCAAACTTAGATTCAAGATTAGTCGAATAAAAGGCCTTCTGGTTCCGGAGTTACAAGTTGATAAATGTTAGAAATTTTAAACCATCATATAAGTGAGAAAGCAAGATTGGTGCGAGATCTTCAAAATTGATCTCAAAAATATGTTTATATGCGGCTCTTGTTGGTTGTTGGTCCAATAACTTCACTTTGACTGTTCAGGGCTCCTAATTCCGGAAATAATAGTCAAAAGATTTCGGAATGAAATTCGAGGTCGATTTTCTCCCAGATGACCAGTCAAGCCTTTCATACACTTAGATAAAATCTCTAAAAACCGCCCATACTTTGAAAAGTGGGTACTGTCATGGAAAAAAAAGTCATAGAAAAAAAAAGAAAATCGGTTGGGCACTCTAAAAAATAGATACACTGGAAAAAAATTCTCATAGAGACGTTACTTTCCGGGTTCGCCCTCGAACACCCCGAGTTGATCGCCAACACACAACCGATCAACAGAAATTAGCTAACACTATTAAAATTGCCCAATCGCTTACGGCGCTTGGCTGTGTGACGGTAGCAAAATTCCATTTGGTAAATCAACCAACACCCAACCGACCCTGAGCAAATATGTAATTGGCTGCTGCGACGATGCACGACATTCAAGAGATCATCGGAAAGCTTTTCGGTGCGTTGCTGCTGCTCTGTAATTAAGTTTTCCGCATGATGGACGACAGCCGGGCAGCGTTGAATTTTTCCAAACAACTTTCGTCACTTAAACTGCCTATTAAATGGACAAACGGCTGCGGAGGTCTGTCGAATCAAGTTTCACCATGACTGGATCTTAGGCAAAATTAATGTAAAGCCAATGCCCGTACAATGCCCCAATGTAATTTTGATCGATAGCTTCGGAGATAACTTTCATACAAAGGTGAAGCTTCATGTGCAAATGACAATCCTTGGTGATCATGACAGTTGTAGATCCAACATGGCAATAACGTTTCTCAGCTAGTGCACAGGAAAACACAGGCTTGAGGCTAAGTTGAATAATATATTCAGAAAGAAGCACGTTCTATATTGAATCAATGCGAAGCTTTATAAGATCAATCGAGATGAGCGTTCGTTTCTGGGATATTAATCTTAGGTGGAAACGTGAAACATTCCGTAAATGATTTTGAAAGGCAATGGATGAATCAGGGTACCGACATTGAACTCGTGCCTTTGGTGATGTATTACTGCTCAAGTGATCTATAATAATCAGAGCATAACTAGATTCTTTGTTCCCCGAGAGAATGTGGACCTGAAATGTCATTGTAAGACCCAAATGATAAATGAAGGGCCATTATTATTGATCGTGAGCGTGTAGCGGGTTCGATTGAACCGACAATCGATTGCAATGACAGCTGACGTAAACCATTTCGGGCTACGTAACGCTACGAAGACATTGTAATTTACAAACGAAGCACATTCAGTTTCGAAGTAAAGAGGGCTTAGAAAATGAAAATTGATTTGATTTTACAAGCGAGTACTAAAAATCTATCGGTAATTCATACACTCAAGATTTTCTGAGGAAATCTTACAATAAGCATCTGGAACTACCGAAATTTCGGTACATCTCTTTTATATTAAAAAATTAGGAAAAAGTTTGCTGAACTCTAAATGTTTTACAGTTTTTTTTTCAACAAATTAAATATACAATTTATTAGGTAAATCTGAAAAGCCCTCGAGTAGCAAGTCGGATTACTGGGATGAAGAACTGTGAAGTAACCAGCTGAGAGTTGATTATGAAGTATTTTTCCATTACTGTTATTTTGTCTACAATTCCACTGGACATGCGTTGCATTTAAGCCCCCTATTAGGAAAAATTTCGGTCGATATCTTGTGAGTTTTTGCAAATCGCCTTTAAAGAAATTTAATTGTTCGCCGGTGCATTGGAATTGCGAATATACTCCAGCGATGAAATAAATTCCATGAATGGTATCAACTCCGATTCCCAAGCTTTCAATAACTTTAGTATTGAAAGAAGGTAAAATTCGATGTTCAATTTGCCGTTGGACAAAAATGGCAACTCCACCGCCCATTCCAGTAAACCTGTCGAATCGATGAACCACATAATGTGGATTGCTTTTCAATTTGACATTTGGTTTAAGAAATGTTTCTGTCACAATAGCAATATTAATTTTGTGAACTTTGAGAAAATTATAAAATTCATCTTCATTCGATTTAAAAGATCGAGTATTCCAATTTAGAATATTCAAATAATTATTAAACATCACTGTTAAATTTTAAATTCATTATAATATTATTTGAAAATTGCCACCCTTTTTGAAATGCTTCAAAAAGTGATGAAGTCGAATTCATTCGGATGATCATTCGAAAAAGTTGATCTAATAGGTAGATCATTTTATTTTCCGTTATATCGCCTAAATCGACTTCGTTTAAAAAAGCGAATGGCATTGAAGGATTATTGGTAGGTAGATGTCTACTTGTTACACTAGTGTAACTGCCATTAGAAGAAGATGACGTGGCCGATCTATCTATTAATAAATTGTTTTCGGTAGAAGATGTACTGGAAGGCGTTCCTGTGTTTTGATTGTTTACATTAAAAGAATTAAGTGGTAGTTATCTACCTGTTACCAAAGCGTAACTGTCATTAGAAGAAGATGATGACGTGGTCGATCTACCTGTCAATAAATTGTTTTCGTTAAAAGACGAATTTTAAGGCGTACCTGTTGTTTGTTTTACATTCGAAGAAAAAAGTCCCTTAGAACAATTGGGCGTGGCATTTGCATCGTTTTATTTTTTATTTTTAGGTATGTTCTGTAAATTTAAGGTCGTTGATTTGACTTGTTGTCTAAGCGAACGAGCGTTTAAATTTTTTCCCTGACATGACATTTCAAATAATTGGATTTATGATTTCCATCGCAATTTGAACATGAAAATCTATCAGTGGTTTCATTCATTGGACAGACGTCCTTCGAATGCGATTTACCACAATTCAAACACCGTATATCCATATGACAGTTTTTGATACCATGGTCGAAGCCTTGGCAACGACGACATTGCGTTAAGTTTGCAATACGATAATGCCGTTTATAATGTTCCCAATGAATTTTAATGTGGGAAATTAATCGTACTTTTTCTAAAGTTTTCAAATTGTTTACATCACTTCGATTGAAGTGTATTAGGTAAAGTTCATGGGAAATTCCAGAGCGTGGTTTAGAAGTACTATTCGCTCTTTTTTTCATAAGTATTACTTGGGAAGGGGCAAAACCAAGCAATTCTTTTAGTTCATTTTTAATTTCATCAGTACTTTGATCATTTGATAAGCCTTTCAAGACAGCCTTGAAGGGTCTGTCTGATTTTATATCATATGAATAAAATTTATGAAGTTTCTCGGGCAAATATCGGATAAGATGTTTGTAATCTTCCAATCCATCAACCAATACTCGACATTCTCCTCTTTGTCGGATTACGATTTTATCTCCCTAACAGAAAGCGAAAGCCATATGAATTTTATTCTTAATCTTGACTCTAACTAGTTTAAAATTGATGAAATCTCTAAGAAAATTAAGTGGAATAAAAAAAATGCATTATGTCTTTGAAACTAAAAAGGTAGCTAATTGATCTTTGAACTTCATTTACAACTTAAAATTTGCTCTCAAGCAAGCCTAAGCTTGTGAAAATCGGTTCTGTCATCTCTGAGAAAATTGAGCGGGGAACAAAAATGACATCTTGTCGGTTACGTCATGTTTATCGTTATATCTCCGGAGCCGAAATTGATTCTGGAAAATTTGATATTTATCAGGAATAATTGAATATATTTTCGAAACCGATTCATAGCCCTAAAGTTGCTTTTATATGCTTTGTTCAATTTTGTATAGCGTGCAGGGTTGCCACATTTAAATCTATATTAACTTGATATAACTATTAACAAACTGAAAAGGGTATGGTAGTTTATACCCAAACAAAGCTTTTGATTTTATTCATGTTTGAAAAAAAAAATTAACAGAATCTTCTAGTGATGGTTTTGAAAATGTAAGTAATATGATTGAATTATAGAAGGTTTTGCGTTGAAATGTTCGAATAATGTAAACTTTTTTTTACGTTGAAAATTCCCAACAAAGTAAACTTTTTCTACGTCATGATTCGATTTACGAGCCCCTGATTATTAGGTAAATGGAGGTTTGACATTATTTTCAGTTTTCAACGCATATCGTCATGTATTTGCCGAAATCATATGAGGATGAAACATAGGAATTTTCAATGGTGCCGAAATAAAAAGCTCTTCTTTAGTTCTACTGAATGCTTAGTGATATTTACTGAAATTCTTCATTATTTTTTTTTGAATTCACATTTGTAAAACTGAGTTTGAAAAACGAAATGACAGACTGTGCCCGGAAATGTTTCGTAACTTTCGTTTTTTGACTGATGATTGTAAGTTGGGAAAATTTCACGTATCGTTCAGGAATAATAATATTTTTGAAACCGTAACCGCAAAAATAATTACCGAACGCAAAAAGAGAAATTTGGTGTATGTGGACAAAAGCCTCGTCCTCTATTCCCCTCGCAAACCAACTCTTATCATAATCAATAAGACAACGTGGTTTATGATCAATCCTTATGATGGTTAAATTATTTCGTACTATCTAATGCCAAGTATGACAAAATAATTATGCAAGATGGCAAATATTGAATAAAACCAGAAATAAAATGTACAATCTGATAGTTCCGATGATTCGTCGTCGATGATTCACAAAGATGGGTTCGTCAATGGAGAATTATCTGTTTTCATTGGGTGAAGAATTTGTAAAATGTGTGAAATAAGTGATTGCAGCGACAAGCAACAAAAAACGAAACAGATTATTTTAATGAAATTCAAAAGCATTTCATTTAACACACGAATAAATCATTCGCCACTATAACCACCCGTCTCGATCCTTTAGCTGCATCAGCAAGATGAAAAATAGGATGATTTCATCGTGTCCTCCAACATGGCGTCGCATAAACGAAACACGACGCCAATCTTAACCACTAACGCATTAAACACCACTATCTGCCGCGTTAAAAGGATGCTCAGGAATAACGATCGTCATAAATTCTGACCTTTTCTCGGAAAGTCCTTTGTCCATCGGTTAGCAAGAACAACACACACACACTCTTTCTCTCTCTCTCTCTGACCGCCCGCCGGTGTTCCCCTAATAATGCGCCCACATAAATTTTTCTCACACGGCAAACGGGAACTAGCCCTGCGTAGATTGGACGGTCCAGCTTGTGTCGGAGAAACCACAACAGCCAATATTAAACGTACGGAATGTAATTAATTACCGATTCATGTTGCTCGAAGTGGCACGCGTAGGAATTAGCTGGAAGCGAGTAAAAGCAGCTGATTGGGTTAAAGCGCCGTAAGTGTTAGGATCGATCAAGTATTCTGGTCCCGTGCGAGTGTGGATCGTTAACCGAAAGCAGCCTGCTCGGAGCACTTTTGTCACGAAGCACAACCTCCGTGCACCGTTTAAGCTTCGCTAGAATCTTTTAACCCACATTCAAGACGCTTCGGAACGTGTACGCTTTATACTGGCCGGTAATTGATGGTGGCCAGAACTCGATCCTAATTTGATGGGTTCATTACACCCATCTTGGTTGCTGCTTGGTCCCGTTCTGCGGGAACCAGAACCAGCTCACGTCAGCAAGTCATTCACTTGTGGTGGGCGGATTTCACACATCGTCCATTCGGTCGGCTGTGCTGATCCAGACCACAACCGCACACGGAACGAACAACCGTTAGTACTAATTTGTTTTTCGTGGCCCCAATCGCTTGAATGCACAAGTCAATGCGTCCCCAATTTGCCGCCGTACTGGCGTAGTTCGGCGCAGTTGTGCACGCCAAGTACCTCTCAGAACTCCGCCGAACTCGATTGCCAACAATGAATGAGTCACACGCGTGGCATGCAATTAATGCTTATTTAATGATACATCAGTGAGATTCTCGACAATGACACAGAGAACCCAGGCACGACAGAAAATCATTTGAACTGAGGATACGAAGAAGAAGCTGTTGGTAACTGACATAAAAGGTAGTTCAGAATCCTCAACGAAGACAACAACTTTTACGTGTTTTAGTACAAAGCCATTGTGAGCATGATTTGCTTGCTACTTACCCACATTTTAAGACAACGAAATGTCATTAACTCTACGGTTACTGTTTAGCAATGCTGAATATATTTGAATTAATTCGATGATTGAATTTTCACACCGCAAGTCAAGTAACTGTCAGGAACAGAGCGTTAGATTTTCTATGCTTCTGTTGGATGTTTGCAGCTTGGTGATTCATGGAAGAATTCAGATGGTTTATTAATTAACTAGCGGACCCCTGCACACTTCGTAGCGCAATAATATTAGATTAGATGTGGAAAATCAAAACTGCTTTTCAATTTTAATGACTATTGAAAAAAAAATCATAATAGTGCTCTATGATATTGGCCCCAACCTTTTTATATCGCGGACAACAGTACAAAATATATAAAACCGATGGTTTGCCGAAACGTGTACAGGCAACATACAATTTTCCATCTGAAAAAAAACTTTAAATTCACGCTACAGACTCATAACGATTATTGACGGTAACGGAAAAGTTAAACGGTTGAGAAAATGACGTTCAAATTGAAATGACATATCAGTGGGCATCATTGGAATGCGAGGAATGAAAACTTTTTCTTCTTTTAATTTGCCAATCAAAATTGCTGCCTCGACAACATTTGCGATTACCTTTTGAACTTTAAACTTTTTTCTGTACTTGTTCCTCGATTTTCTGCTCTTTATTTTGTACTTTGTGTGCTTGTTTCTGTAACTTGTGTATTTGTTCCTGTACATTCTGTGCTTGTTTCAAAATTAGTTCCTATGCTTTTTGTATCTGCTCCAGTATTTTCTGTATTTGGTCCTGTAACTTCTGTAGTTATATCTGTGCCATCTGCACAATCTGTACCTTTTTCTGCACTCTCTGCACTTGTGCCAGTAGTTCTTGTTCTTGTTTCTCTCATTTCTGTACTTGGTTTTGTACTTTCTGCACTTATTCCTGTATCTTCTTTATTTTTTCCTGAGCTTACCTTATGTACTTGTTCCTCTTATTTCTGTACCTGTAGCTGTCCCGATGAACTTCTCACAGCTCAAATATTATCTTTGGATGGAATTTATTTCGAATACTCTAAAGTCAGAATAATCGAATGACCCTCGTGATTGTTCTGGATGAGTGATTCTCGCACAGTGAGAAGTATTTTCCTTAATGTTCCGTAAAACTGAATAAACTGACAATTGTTAGTGATGACCCAAGCAAAATTCTAGCTTTTCTCTACTTTCCCGAAGGATTTTCTTTATGTACTCCGCATAAACGTCACCTTTCAAAATAAAAAAAATGATTTGTAGATCGGTCCACGCATACCAGAGAACATTAGCAACATACACTTTTTCCGTTATTATTTTATATATTAACCAATAAGCAACTGAAAAAATGTGTAGCAAGTTATCAGACTCCACATAATCCGATTAGGATGAACCCTGATACACGTTTTGAATAATCTGAGGGACAAATTCTACTCAGGATTGACATTTCAATGGGTGGGATAAGAACTTTTGCATATACTTTCATCAAATCGTTGATATAAAATATTATAAACACTGTTATCAAATGTTTTGTTTAAGGATTGGAAATTCAACCGAAAAGATCAAATTAAAACGAAATCACATATTTTATTCTGTTTCAAATATATATATTTTAGATTTTAAAATTCGAAGTGAATGTGATTAGTTTTTTCTCAAAAAAACGAAGAAGTTGCAGCTGAAACTCTTTTAAAGCGTTTACAAAGCTTCAAGTTCTCTATAAAACTATCCAAATCCACCATTTGATTTGATTTTTCAGCTTTAGAGTCACAAATTTGCGCTCAGTGACCGAGATTTTTGAAGAAACAAAATTTTCGTCAAGTTACGCCGTTATAACTAGACTATAGGTACAGGAACAGACATTCTTAATATATTATACAATTATCATAAATTTGACAGTTTGTGCAAAGCGCACATGACCTATTTCATTTTTGTTCACGTTTTGTCTTCTACTTAGTAGTGCATTAGCAGATTATTTTGTCTTGTCAATGCCACCTTCCGAATCAGCATATTCAGATTAGCAGACGTAGAGTTAAGGTCTGTGGACAGTGGGTCGCGTATAGATTTTGAATCTCTCTCCCTGACTTCTTCAATTCCCTTTGCGTCTGTGTGTTTAGGATGCTAGTTGAGTAGATTTTGTTCCTTTCCACCTCTTTTCCCGAACACTACCAGGATATTAGAACGATTAAAATGGCAGGCGCATTGAAACTGACTGCGTTTCACAGAAAAATATGACTTTATTTTTATCGCGACAACATTATATGTTTTTATGTACTAATCGTATCTAAATTCAAGATTTATGCCTTCAAAGTCGAGATATTCGAAGAACAATTAGAGGTATGTCATTCTAAGCGTTGCAATTTTCAGCAGTTCTTCAGTCAGACAAAAATACAACACGGGTAGTAACTTCAATGAATCATTCGGAAAATATACAAAAATTACAGAATATTCTCAACTATATTTCGAAGACTTTCATAACCGTTTCCAAAAACAATTAATTTGAAACGGGATAATAGCAAAAAAACCTACGTCTTTAACGTACGGTCCTCAGCCCTTAATGCTTTTTGTGAAACACTTATTCGCATCGAAGTGCAACGTCTATCCTGACGTGCCGACAGAACGCGAAACATTTTGACGGCATACTAACCTCTAACAGTTTGTAGTGAATCAGGGGGTTTTGTACCTCATAGATAACCAAAAATTGTCTTGTTGTAATGACTTATTTCATATTTCAGGACAATATAATATGCTAATGCACTGTTGAGTCGAAGACGAAACGTAAAAAGTATAACAAATTCTGGTGTTTAAATGAATTTTTTTGCAAATGGCTTTAAGCTGTTTTAGCTATATACTTTTTAATTTTTCTGTAAAAACCGACTTTTTAACCGAGTACCGAAGGGCCGAATGGCATATACCATTCGACTCAGCCCAACGAAGTGAGCACATGTCTGTGTGCGTGCGTTTGTCTGTATGTGTGTAAGTAACAAAAATGTGCCCTCGATTTACACCGATTTACACAAACTTAGGTTCAAATGTCTTATGGTCCCATGGGTTGCTACTGAATTTTACCCAGATCGAACTTCCGGCTCGGGAGTAACGAGGGAAAATGTGCCAAAAAATGAAGAAAAAGTGCACTCGATTCTCTCAGAGACCTGTTCAACCGATAATCTTCAACTTAGATTCAAATCAAAGGCCTTGTAGTTCCATAGCCTGCTGTTAAATTTAAGCTGGATCCGACTTCCGGTTCGGGAGCTACGGGGTAAAATCTGCAAAATTTACTAAAAAAGTGTACTCGATTTTCGCAGAGACCGCTCATCCAATTTTCACAAACTAAGGTTCAAATGAAAGGTTCCTGCAACCCCATATAACACCACCAAATTTCATCTGGGTACGGTTTCCGGCATCACAGGCTGATAAGTATAAAAAATTCATTTTCAAAAGCGCACACTTAAAAAAATCCCTGTGATTTTACATCTTATAAGATGCACATAAATGGAGCGTCACAGTTCACGCAAATTCACGTGGAAGAGCATTTAATATTGTGTCTAAAACTCCATGACATGAAATTCGTTGAAATAAAAAAAAATACTGATAGCAACCGCCGCGACTTGAACCGAGAATCATTGGATCGCAAGTACGTCAAGTTGATCGACTGCGCCACAGAAGCATACCTCTGATTGGTTAGTAAAAGGTGCATTTAAATTCATACAGTCGCACCTGCTAGTAGAATGCAAGTTAACAGTCGAAACCAGTAAAATTCGAGCTATTCTAACATTAAGTCATTACAAATGAAATTTTCCGTCATTTGACAAATTAGGTCTTTATGAATTACATCGTATGAGGAATTAAGTCACCTGTAATATTCAAATTTTTTTGCTGTGTATGTAACGATAACAAAAAGTACTTTCCGCTAATGACGACTCAAGACGATCTGTTCCCATGGTTCACAACCAAGCTTCAATTATAACTAGTGTGTAAATTCACAACCGATTAAAATATTAAGTCGACAGATTTTCGACTGGCATTGGATTCGATACGAATTTTGATTTTTCCGCTTGTCTTCAGATGAACACTAATCTACTTATTTCAAAGATAAATACCCTACAGGCGAGTGTGTGGCGATGGTGAAGATATTTCGATGCTACGCAAAAAAAGCTTTCAATTTTGATTTGAGGAAACAGTGCGGAAAATTGCCTTGCTCTGAGAAAAAAATTAAGCGAAGATTTAAGCCCGTGAATCATTCGAATGTAGCGGATTTGCGAGCGACCTTAAAGGTCGTTCGCGTAGGCTTTCACGGTGAAGGTAGTCAATAATTAATAATGCGAAACGATTTAATCCGAATCGAGTGTGCCCGTTGAATACGTAGGTATGAAGACGATGACGACGACGACGCCGGAGAGGCACTCCAAAAGTTATGAAATGGCTCCCGCTCAATGTGTTAATTTTTATTTTGCTTCATCATTATTTAATAGTCTTCCGTCATCTTGCAGCTTACTTCTCGCACTTATTTTGAGGTAGGATGGTTGTACGTACATACTTACAAAGTTAACGGGGGGACAGTAGCTTTTTCGGCACTTCTCTTCTCAATCGCTGCTTTGCCGGGAAGTCGGATGTAAAAATGTGCGCTATGTAAGTTGAAAGCAGTTAAAACGAAAAGTGAATAGCTTACGGAAATTTATCACACGAATTATTTTGACACACAATTTAAGAGGAATTATTACGGTTCTTCCAGCGCATAAATTTTCAACATAATTAAGGTCAAGGTATGGAATCTCGAATGGAACCAGTTTCCGGATTTGGGATTTTTCTCATAACCTCAAATCGAGCGTTATGAGTCAGCCATGCGCTCATCACCAACCAGAAAGATTCTACCGGCACTAATTATTCACTCATAGAATCATACCGGATCTGCGGAGGTTTTGCGGTGCAATACTATTGAGAAAATGGATTTCCGTGTTTGGTGCGACATACGGTGCTTGACTAAATGTTTTGCTACGGTGTACAACAATCATCCATTCAAGCGAGTGTTTGACTGTTTCTTGGACTGTCAAATTATTTCCTGGGATCAAAACAATGCTGACGGTTCGGAAGCGCATAGTTTGTACCAATCTAAATACTGTGCATGTTTCGACAACTGAAATGAGTTGTGAAAACTTTTCCACTTAAATGATAACATTTTCTTCGTCTTTGAACCGTCAGTGCGAAGCAGTTCAAATCGAAGTGCTTGGGTTCCATAACTAGAAACACAAATAGAACCGATAAACAGACGTAAATCACAACTCTACTTGAGTGTCATTTTCTTAATTTTTAATTTTTTGAAAATCCGTCAAACCATCTACGAGAAAACCTCGTGAGATTTGATACTCGGCCCTCAAGACTTCGTTTCAAATGTTGGTTTTAACAGTGACTATATGAGAAAAGTGAAAACATCGGAGAATAAGCAAATTTGCAAAAACCTTTTATTTTACGTGACATTAGCCGTTTAACATGAACGAAAACCCCTAAATGACTAAGAATTTGATTCCTGAAAGTTCCAGTACATTGTTAAAAGTCGTTATAGCTGAAATCGATTCGTTTTGCCTGCAACCAACATAAACTACAAATTGGAACAGTTTCAAGAGAAATTTAGAAGAATTTTTCCGTTTTTGTATTATCGCTCTAAGTGACGGATTGCAGTTTTACACTCACTACACAATTCCGGAACCGGAAGTCGGATCCAGACAAAATTCCACACCAACATATGAAACTATAATACTTTTCATTTAATCTGAAGTTTGTGAAAATCGGTTTAGCCGTATCTGAAAAACTAGAGTGATTTCCTGCTTGGATAACACGACCACTTTTTTCGGTACTTCCGGAGCCGGGAACGAAGATCCGGTATACCCAAAATCAATGCATTTGGTCATCAACTAACCAAACCTGTTTCACTGCAGAATTATACGGCTAGTTGAAAGTATTTTGCTCGATTTTCCAGTGCCATGTATAGAAACCCGCTCCGGAAATTAGAATTTTTATACTTATCAACCTGTAATTCCTGAACAAAAAGTCTTATCCGGAAAAAAATCGACAGGGTTCTATGGAATTGTAAGACCTTTCATATGAACCTAAGTTTGTAAAAATTTGGCGAGCGTTCAGTGAGAAAATATATAGTGCACTTGTGTTTTTTTACCCGTTACTCTGATATCGAAAGTTGGATCTGTAGAAAATTTACAAGTAGGCTATGGGACTACAGGGCTTTGAATTAATAACACCAGTTAAATAGTCTCTAAGCAAACCGAGTGCACTTGCTTTCATTTCATTTTATAACACATTTTACCCTGTTACTTCTGAACCTAAAGTTCGATGCGGATAAGGTGACCAAAAAACCTTTCATTTGAACTTAAGTTTGTGATAATCGGTCTACCAATTTCCGAGAAAATCAAGTGCATATTTTTGTTACATACTCATGCAGACATTTCACATACTCGACTAACTGAGTCGAATGGTGTATGACACTCGGACCTCCGTCCCTTAGTCAAAAAGTCGGTTTTTCACAGTGATTTCAATGCATACAAAAAGGGTAAAAAAAATTATACATCGAAAAAAAATATTAATGTTTTTATAATAATCTAATAATCGAACAAATTGAGCTGATTGTGCCGTTTTCCATCAAATCGATGCAACTCAAATACTTTCCGCTAAGCAAAAATGGTGTCCAGTAGAAAGTTGTAGGATATTACATTGGCACTTCAAAACGTGCTTAATCCTCCTAGCAGTGAGATTTTTTATTATACCTTTTTTTTCAATCAGCATGTGTTTTTCGCGCAAATACTCCTAGTTGTGTTTAGTTTTAATGAAATTATTTTATTGAACGTCGTTTTAAGTAAATTGTAATTAAAATTTTGGAACTGCAAGACGAATCGAAGATAGAAGTTGTATGCAATCTTAAAATTATTCCTTTCAATCTAAATGTGTGACAATCGATTAAGCAAACGATTATGTTGCCAACAATGGTGCTGTGCGTAGTCTTCTAGATGCTAACAAACATTTGCATAAAACAGTATTGAAAATCGTGTTTCACTTTGCTCCGAAACACAGCTTTATCATCAAGCGAGTAAAACAACTACTACTGCTACAGAAATAAAACAAGACTAAAACTAATCAAATTATTCTAGATTCGCACTAAATTGATGATTTTCACCTCCGATTTGCAAAGAAGTAATCTTAGTAATAGTTCTTTAGATAACATAACTGATTTTGTGTAATGTTCCCCGTCGTTGCCCACTTTTCATTGTATTTTGCTCCAATGCAAAAGACCAGCAGCAGCATCGCTCTTGCTTGAACGAAACTGGCCCTGCAAACTTCCCACAGCAGAAATGTTTCCTACGCTGATTGATTCAATACTGAACTAATTTCTTGATACTGAAACTGGAACTGAGTTCTAAGCCTGAACCAACCGAAATGATGCACTTGCTTCACTTCTTGATAAGTTTACTACGCAGGCTAGAATGAACGAAATATATCAAGAGTTAACCCAGCAGATAACGCAGAAATGAAATGTTCGAGTATTAAATAGGAACAAATTAGTTTTTTTTCGGTTTTTAACGATATCAAACTAACTAACATAACTGAAACCGGTTCGTTTGGTCAGCATGGAAAAATAATACTTTTCGTTTAAATCTGGGTTTGTGAAGATCGATTTAGCCGTTTCTGAAAAGTGATTTCCGGTTTGCAGCACACGAGCACTATTCCGATACATCCGGAATCAGGAATGGTGGTCCGGTATACTTAAAGTCAACGTATTTGGTCATAAACTAGCCATACCTGGCTAATTGAAGTATTATACGATTATTTGAATGTATTTGGCTGGATTCTTCCGTGTCATGTATAAAAATACGCACAGAAAAAAATTATGATTTTTACAGGTGACAGAATTCTACGAACGATACAATTCACAACTACTTAATTTTTCAAATGACGCACTATTCCACTCGCACAGAATTTTACAAGCTCCGAGTGAAATTTGCACTCGGCTACCAAATGCCACTGTATGGATTTATATGCATCAATCATTCGATGAACAGATATGAGCTCTGTGTTTCAGTCGAGTAACCGATGTGCTTATGATCTAATGTTTCTCGGTTCAAGTCGCGCTACTGCTAACGATCTTTTGTTTTTTATTTTGTTCGAATTCAAGCCATATAATTTTCAAATCACATAATTTTACATGTTCTTGAATGAAAATTTGTGTGAAATATGACGCTCCATTTTTGTGCATCTGATAAGATGTAAAATCACAAAAGATTTTCAAACTGTGTAATCAGTTACGAACAGTATTAAAAATCAATCCTAGTTGAAGCTTACCACTTTGGAATTTGACCTTTATTAAGAAAAATCATTTCTTCAACATTTCAATGATTAAATTTCTTTGTTAATTTTTTTTGGCTATGATAACAATACTCCTCTTGAATTTTTCAGCTACAAGCAATGTTTATTTACTTTGCTCGTTTGGTTCAACGTTTGACGGTTCGTTTGGTTTCTTTTGGCTTTCTTTTCGCGTGTCTCTGATTACAACCCTTTACGGGCGTGCTTCTCTTGTCAGTTGAAGGTGCCCCCAAGGAGCAGTAGAAAAGCCCCTGCATCAATGGAACGAATAGGAAGCAGGAACGACTGTCAAACTCAGAAGGTTGAAAGACACGGGTTCAGTAACTTGACATAACATTTAAAAAAATCGTGGAATGAACACCATTTGACAGGTAATGGTGGTTTGTTTATATGTTCATTCTAATTTGATTACGTGTTATTTGAAATTTAAGCAAACCACCCCTACATGTTAAACATGAGCTTTTTTCATCACGAGTTCAATTGTGATGCCAACTTGTGAAATCTTAGAGCAAGTTCCAACAGATGGAAGTATTATATGGAATATCTATAACTGAACTGAAATAGAAACAAACGTACCTAAAGACTGTCCCAGAAAGTATGGACGCAACCAAAAACCGCTGCCATTTCACAATGGTTCAGAATCTGTCAATTTTTATGGCTGCGTCCTATTGTTTACACTCTTCTCTAACCACTTGTGCAGTTGTTTATTCGTTTTTATTAGTTTGTTTCAAAATGCGTTAACTTTCAGCAGAACAACGTCGAAAAAATGTGTACCAATGATGCACAGAACGCGGACTGTCACTGAGAAAGATAGTAAAAATGGAAGGAGTAAGTGAAAAAGCCATGCGAAATGCAATCAGGAAGTTCGGTGAGGATGATATCTTTGAGGATAAACCGAAAACGGGTCGAAAAAAAAAGGTCCTGCTATCCTTCAGATGGATAAACGTATACTGAAAACGTTCGAGCAAAAGAAGGAGGTTTCACTTCGGGATGTGGCCAAGTTCGCATTTCGAAGTCAAATGTTCTTCGTGCTAAAGAACGTTTGAATCTTCGAACCTATAAGAAGCAGAAACAACCAAAACGTAGTCCGAAACAAGAAGCATCAATCAGGCCGACGGTTCGAAAGCTGTACAATTCTTGCTGGAAATTTGAACTGCATAATCACGGACGACGAAACCTACGTGAAACTCGATTACAAATGCTTGCCGGGACCACAATATTATACGGTGCAAGAAGGGCAAGTGTTAAACCAGTCCGAGACATCAATTGAAGTCGAAAAATTTGGTAAGAAAGCTATGGCAAGCAATTTGTAGCTGCGGTAAGATTCCGAAAACCTTCATCACCACTGATTCAATGAACAGCGAAATATATGTACATCAAGGAATGTTTACAAAAACGACTTCTATCCATGATTCGAAGTCACAAGGATCCTGTTGCCTTCTGGCCAGATCTTGCTTCTTGCCACTACTCGAAATCAACGGTAGAATGGTATATTACCAAAAATGTCACTTTCGTCCCAAAAGACATGAATGCACCAAATTGCCTACAACTTCGTCCAATTGAGGAATTTTGGGCATTAACGAAGGCACATCTTAGGAAACATGTCTTGGCAGCTGAAACCATTCAACAGTTCGAAAAAGATTGGAAAAAAGTGTCAAAACTTGTCGCCAAGAAGTCTGTACGGAATTTAATGAGGAACGTTCGCAAGATGATGCGCCAGCTGGTCTACAATGGCTAAATAGCAAATGTTGAGAATAATATTCTGTTGTTGTAGTCTACACAGAAAGAAAAGATGAAACTTACACGACATGTAAACCAATAGTGCTATCAAACAGACGTCAGTTGAAACGAAAATCTGATTTAAAACCATGATTGAAGTAAAATTACATTGAAATGCATTTACTTTTTCATTGAACAAGGCTGTATATTTACAAATCGCTTAGTTTTGTATTGTAACTTTCCATTCAATTACCTGCTCCAAATATGTGCATGAAAATAAATGTAAATTCACAAAATATTTTTATCTGTGTAATAATATTAGTATATCGAATAGAATTTGAATATCTAACACTTGTGAATTATTTACAGCTGCGTGCATACTTTCTGGGACAGTCTTTACAGCCAGTCGTTTTAGTTTTATGTATCTAGCAGTTTTACTGCCAAATTTAAAACTGACATAAGCTGCCGTTTTATTCTATATATATTTGAAACACGACATGAATTAAGCGTCTAGAACTAGAGCACTCCTGAACATACCCTAATGGTATAGTGTTGATTACTAGTTCATTTATTAAAAACTTTTTCTTGTAAAAATCGACTTTCTGATACTTTTGAGATTTCTGGAATCGAGTTTTTTTTCTATCTCAAATGTCTTAGAATTGCACGAATCGTGGAGATCTATACATTCGACAAAAAAAGAAAATTTCCAGAGTCGAGATTACTCAATAATTTTTTTTTCGATATAACACAAAATATTGACGTTTCACTTAATTTCAAAACATTTGGCATGGAAAAAATTCGAATACCACTAGATCTTGACGCCTCAGAAAATTTTAAGACATTTGACATCATTTTTTTTCGATTTTGGAAATCTCACAGTCCCAGAAAGTTGATTCATTAGAAAATTTTCGAGATGTCACCAAATCTCCAAATTTTTGAGCGCGAAATTAAAGATAAACCTTAAATATTGGCATCCTACTGTATATTCCCCATTGAACCGGATTTGATCCTTCGTCATTTACCCCGATCTAATTTCGTTCGAACGAATGCGAAATTTTTCATACTGTATCTCGAACGAGTTCGAGTTTTCCATACAAAAGCATCATTCGTTCCAATTACAGAATGGATGTTTTCACATTTGATCGAAGTATCCCGATTCGATCGAAATACAGAATAGGGGTGATTTGTATGTTCTTCAGTTTTGCCACTTGAGCTTAATTAAAGTAAACAATACATTTCTTAAAGTGACTGAGTAAATTTGAATAATATTGATTATGTGTGCAAATAGCTACGCATGATTATAAAGTCTGCCCCGGTTACCAACAAGCACATACTAATGCCACATTATGGCAGCAAATAATCGCTAATTGGCATTTAAATTGCACTTGAGACTGAATTAGGACCGACTTTGGCAAAATATACGGCTATTCATAGATAATTCTTATATAAGGCTGATGTGCTTTCAGATTGCAGATATGGAGCTATAAGCATTTTTGGTGCTCATAAAAGGCTATTTTAATGCCATTATTAGTGCTTACTGGTTACCTGGGTGTTTACGTTAAATCTGGTACAAGAAAACTTTTGGAAGAACTCTTTAGGTCAGTTTTTACAGAGAATTTTTTTTTATCATCACGGTCGGATACCTTTCAGTCCTCGACTCTGTCTCACTTTTTGCGTACATTTTGACTTCCCAACTTTGCCTTCTATATTTTGCACAGAAAGATTGGGATTTTTCTCAATTATGGACATCCTTAGTTCCGTTTGTCGGGAGCATACCTTTCGGTTTGCACTACTGCCAACGTTCCGATCCACAATCAAGCACAGGTCAAAGGATTTGCAAACACGAAACACGGTATTTTTCGATAGTTTTAGTTTTCTTGTTAAGATTGAGATATATTCGGATTTGGCTGCCGTTTGTACAAAATGCGCAACAACAGATTCTTCCAACAGATTCGATGTCATTTTGCTGAAAGTAACAAGAATGTAAACATGTAGAACCATGAAATAAAGTTGAGAGTTTTAGCTGGCGAATAAGTGAAACGTTTCAGCGATTTTTGAAACAATTCAAAATATACACTGCAGGAAAGGTCTGCGAAATTTAACACGGATAGGCGTTTGGTGCGCTAGTGTCGTGCACGATTTGCTAGTACAGCAACCTACTAACTTCCAACGTATTTACAGTTATCAGTTCGATAGCCAGTCCACAAGACTCTACTCTAACTTCCCATTCCACAATTACGAACTCCGTCCCACGTGTATTCCCACAAGTGCACGGTAACTGTAACAGCACAAAGTAGCAACCCAGGCACCAAAGCCGAAATGTTAAGTTCTGCTTCTGCTTCCATTCCACTCTCCTGCCGTAGGCTAAGTACTTACTGCTGACCTTAGCATAGTTGGAAACCCTCAGACGCCTGTCGGCAAGTATGTACGCGGACACTCTTCGGATCGGACCGTATCGATTGCCCATGGGCCGACAAACCAAGCCGTCAAAAGGTTTCACTCCAATAAGGTGCTTCAATTTCCAAACTGGAAGGCTTAATTAAGCGGACGTTCGAGTGTTTTTTAATGTTTACCTTTGGGTTGCATTGTACGGTGTGGATTGGTCATTGGTTCGGAGTGCCGCGGTATGTAGGTCTCAATCTATCAACCGTGGGTCACTCGAGTGCAGACACACACACGCACGTAAAAAGGTGCGCGTTGCTAATTGGTGCTGAGTAGACAGACAGTAGCATGGGCACTCGGAAACTGTTTTGTTCCTTCAGTGTTACACTTAACTGAATTTAACTGGAAATCGACGAGATTTGTTTTTGTCTGTTTGTCTGCTGTGGTAACAATGTTAATAACGTAATAAACATTACCATTACAATGAAAGAAGATTAATGCATTAGGGAAGAAGCTTCTAACGAAACATTTTTTTCTTCAGAGCACTTCTTCCGCTAATGAGGTTAACATTCAATTTAATAGCTAAAGGAAGTTGATTCGTTTAAAGTTTAAAGTTGATTATTGGTTCTCGCTTGAGGAAATTGCGAAGGTAAATCGATGGTCACGTCTCGAAACTGGCTAGTTTAACTGCGTACAATTTATTTGGTTACTCTATTCTACCATTAAATCTATTAAACACATTCATATGTAAAAAAAATCCTTTGTCATGATCAAAATCTAAAATTTTAATGCGATCAAATAGTGTATTACCATGTCTTCTGAAATGGACAATTTTCCCCGTATATTTCTCAAAGTATAAGATAACTTTAAGAATCACGTTTTAAGATGAAATCAGAAAGTTCAAACTTTCCGCGAATGCCTTTTTCGGAACGGAATCCTCAATTTCTACAACTAGAAAAACGAAGGACAGGCATATCACAAAATTACAATATTGAAATTTTTGTTTCACGCCCTGGTTGTTTCAACTAAACTGTTTGTCATAACCATTCAGGTAAACGAAATTGATGTATTCGAATGCTGTCACTTGGCGGACAACGAAGACAGCAAAACGCAGAACAAAAATCCTCTTCATTTCACCAGAAACGTTCCATAATGAAAATTTTCAATGGCAAATGAACGTCATTTATGCCAGTTATGGTCAGTGGCCGTTTCATGTATGTGAAAGTATGCAGAAGAATAACAGTTCGGCTGAAAAGTTCGTACCGTTTAATAGAAACACACATTTTTTGCCAAAATTCGTTTTTATTATTCAACATAATTGCTATCAGAGGCGATACAGCGATTATAGCGATCTTCCAACTTTTCGATACCATTTTTGTAGTACGATTTGTTCTTTGCCTCAAAATAGGCCTCAGTTTCAGCGATTACCTCTTCATTGCTTCTTAATTTTTTACCAGCGAGCATTCTCTTGAGGTCTGAGAACAGGAAAAAGTCACTGGGGGCCAAATCTGGAGAATACGGTGGATGAGGGAGCAATTCGAAGCCCAATTCGTTCAATTTCAGCATGGTTTTCATCAACTTGTGACACGGTGCATTGTCTTGATGAAACAAAACTTTTTTCTTCTTCAAATGAGGCCGTTTTTTTTGAAATTTCGTCCTTCAAACGCTCTAATATAATAGTCACTGTTGATGGTTTTTCCCTTTTCAAGGTAGTCGATGAAAATTATACCATGCGAATCCCAAAATACAGACGCCATAACCTTACCGGCCGATTGTTGAGTCTTTCCACGCTTTGGGTTCGGTTCATCGCGTGCAGTCCACTCAGCTGACTGTCGATTGCACTCCGGAGTGAAGTGATGGAGCCATGTTTCGTCCTTTGTTATATATCGACGAAAAAAATCGGTTTTATTTCGATATAACAGCTCCAAACACTGCTCAGAATCATCAATTCGTTGTTGTTTTTGATCGATTGTGAGCTCACGCGGCACCCATTTTGCACAAAGCTTTCTCATATCCAAATATTCGTGAATAATATGTCCAACACGTTTCTTTGATATTGTTAGGGTGTCAGCTATCTCGATCAACTTCACTTTACGGTCATTGAAAATCATTTTGTGGATTTTTTTCACGTTTTCATCGGTAACAGCCTCTTTTGGACGTCCACTGCGTTCATCGTCTTCGGTGCTCATATGACCAGTACGAAATTTTGCAAACCACTTACGAATTGTTGCTTCGCCCGGTGCAGAGTCTGGATAACATTCATCAAGCCATTTTTTGGTATCGGCGGCACTTTTTTTCATTAAAAAGTAGTGTTTCATCAACACACGAAGTTCCTTTTTTCCATTTTTTTCACAATAACAAAAGTAGCTTCACTCAAAATGCAATATCTCCCAAACTAATAATCAGACAGCTGTCAAATTTATACACGTATCTTTTGAAGGTTGGTACTAACTGGAAATGGTATGGATTTAATTCTAGTGGCGCCCTCTCATAGAAACGATACGAACTTTTCAGCCGATCTGTTATAAGACCTAATTGTAAATTGTAAGTTTTCCATGAACTGAATAGTATTCCTACGATATGAATGTTTTAATCTCACCTGCGAGAAATGTATTTTCGGATAGTTCATGTCAATGTAATGAAAAATGCATTACGCTTAAAAAGTACTGCTAAAGTAAAGTGATAATATTTGTATTTTCTTGAAAGTGCATCTGGGTTGTCAGCAACTTTCTTGAAAACGGTATAAAAACAAACTCTTCCAGCGAGCTGTTCTGCAAGTGGAGGATTTCTATATCGTTGCATTTCTATGACGTCTGTGAGTTTAGTGATAATGCTATAAGCAGCTACTTAGGTAAAATTTCGATTAGTGGCCCCCGAAAAGATTAACAGTAAAAACTATTTATTACAATAGGCGTCTTAAGTTCAAATAACTGAACAATTAGTGAAAACAACTGAGATATTTTTTGCTTTCATGAATACATGTATCTTTGAGTTTGTGTCATTGCTCAGTTGCATGAATGACACCTCATTGAAACGTTTCATTTTCCGTTTCGGGTGTATGTGATTGCTCAACTGTAACGTTTTATTACTCGTTTGTGGTGCGAGTCATTGCTAAACTGCCAGCATGATTAATCAAAAATGGCAGTTTAGTTAAAACAATAATCGATTAAGTGTACCAAATGTTCATCAATCAAATTAAAAAAAAACTAATACTTTAGTTGTTTTGCGATCGCTGGCTTTTCCGTGGAATTACAAGGGTCCCATCACAGCTAGGGTAACAGAGGTATTTTGGATACTTCATATATTTTGGCCACCTAACAAACTTTATGGATTTAACCGATGTTAAGTAACCCATGTTGCATCAAATTGATGGTAATTACATTAAATTTCCTATTGCGGAAGGGGTTTTCAAATATATTACAACATTTGGTGGATAGTTTTACAAAGTGGCCCAAAATAGCTCTGTTACCCTAACTATGTTAGCGATGAAATGTTTCAGTTATGCACAAATTTGATTACATGTAAACATTAATTTTGATATTTCATCTTCGACTTGTTCGTGCTTAACATGGACAAATGTGGTTCAGGGTCATTTGGCCGAAAGCCGTTTCGCCGACCTAACTAAAGCAAAGAAACCTAGCTTTGAGTAGACCGTATAAACGAGGCGGTTACAAGTTGGTATGCAAGAGGCCGCCGCTTCCGACAGCGGGTCGGCGGCCGACTCAGCTGGCTGGCCCTTCTTGGCTTCGGTTATGTGGCTGCGCCACATCAGTTATACAAGAGACATAACATACAGAACACATGACCCTTTCGGCGAAACGACTTTCGGCGAAATGGCATTTGGCGAAACGACTTTCGGCGAAATGGCTTTCGGAAAAAACGTCCCGCTCCCGAAAAATGTCCCAGTTGTGCGAATTGACAGCACTGTAAATCATATAAAAGCCAGAATTTGTCATCCGCTACTATTCGAACATTTTTAACTGGAGTCACAATGAAAGGCCGAACGTTTTCGTGATGTAACATTACAGAATCGTGTAATATTACAGGTTCTATATTCTGTCATGTCCGCTTTAAACGTGTTATATAGCTTTATCTTCACCATTCAAAAGCAATTCCCAATTTATTTGTTTCTGGTTGAAAACTCAAAAACATTCGATACATTTTTTACTATTTTAATATGATACGTGAAATTTTCGAGAAATGAGTTTTTGAAGTTCCGAGTTCACAAAAAAGAGCCTTTTTTAAACAGCCTATATTTTGTTTAATTTAATAATATAAGTTTAAAGGCACACTCCTTAAGCTCTAAGATGCCGAGGGCAACAGCCTATATTGAAAAATCTAAGAAAGGTACAAAAATTCGTCCAAGATATGGCATGTGCGTCTTTTCCTAGGCTTTCAAATAAGCTATTCCAAAAGACAACCTTATTGTTCATTTAATGAAAAAAACTAAAAGTTCATAAACAAATCGAAAATTTTCAAACATAGGCTTAATTTTTTTTTCTTTATTTTAGTTGAAAAAGTAGCCTTAGGGTTTTGATTAAATAAATTGTTTTAGTTTTACAAACCGTCGCTGCCATTTTTATAGTAAATTTTAATAATTTCAAAACTTTGTGATGTATTGTTTCATTTTTATTAATGGCACACACGGTAGAAATATCTGAAAATTAAATGTAACTGAATCTTAATGCTTACTCAAACAGTGAAGACGAAAATTTGTGTTTGACATAATTTTCCATTAAATATAATTTATCTACACTCCAAAAAAATTTGAATTTTACAGGTGACTTAATCCCTCATACGATGTAATTCATAAATGCCTAATTTGTCAAATGACGGAAAAATTTATTTCTAATGACTTAATGTTCGATGAGCTTGAATTTTACTGGTTTCGACTGTAACTTGCGTTCTGCTAGCAGGTGCGATTGTATGAATTTAAATGCACCTTTCATCAGCCAAGCAGGTGCATTTTTATGTGGCTCAGTCGATTAACAGACGTACTTGCGATCCAATGATTCTCGGTTCAAGTCGCGGCGGTTGCTATCAGTATTCTTTTTTTATAATTTCAATGAATTTCTGGCATGGAGTTTTAGACACAATATTAAATGTTCTTCCACGTAAATTTGTGTGAACTGCGACGCTCCATTTATGTGCATCTAATAAGATGTAAAATCACAGGGATTTTTTTAAGTGTTAGTAAGAAACCTGTAAAATTTCATTGAATCAGCTTTAACAAAAGGCATCTATTAGAAATTACAGATTTTTACGTACGATTTTACGAATTAAATGACTAGAAAATAAAAGAACAAAAAAGATTGGTAACACGAATGGGATTTGAACCAAGAATTATTAGATCACATACAGCGTCCGTGTATCCATTGTGCCACGGAAGCACATATCTGCTGTCCAGGTTAGTGGGACATATAAATTCATACAGTCGTACTAGTTAGACGAGTGAAAGCGACAAGTAAAAATTACGTTCTTAACATGTAAATTTCAATCAGCCATGACGTAAAATAGAGTTGATAGTCAAAAAGAGTTTTATCTACACACTTATAAAATTTTACATCCTATTAGATGCACATAAATGGAGCGTCGCGGATCACTCAAATTTACGTGGAAGAACATTTAATATTGTGTCTAAAACTCCATGACATGAAATTCATTGAAATAAAAAAAAGAATTTTGTAGCAACCCACCGCGACTTGAACCGAGAATCATTGGATCGCTAGTAAAATTCAAGCTCATCTAACATTAAGTCATTACAAATAAAATATTCCGTCATTTGACAAATTAGGTCTTTATGAATTACATCGTATGAGGGATTAAGTCACCTGTAAAATTCAAATTTTTTTAGAGTGTATTTATGTTCAGATTCAATTTCGATAAATTCACATGTTAACATAAAACCTGTAAAATACTAGTAATACGTGTGTATAAACTGAATTTTAAAATTAGAATGACAAAAATGGATCTCTTAGTAAGCTTCCAGCGGTTTTATTTTAGTGTTTTAATGATACTTTTCGGTGAGAAATATAAATTATTTCTAACCGAAAAGTAACAATAAAGAAACAAAATTTAACGAAGTGTCGGTGACTAAATAGAAGACAAAATCTATCATTTGATCAAGTACGATAAAGTTACAGGGGTTTTGTCCTTAATTTCTTTAGAAACATTTTCATCAAAAACTTTAGATATTACCATTTTTCAGACCATGCATATCCAACAAATTTTTCGTTTTTCGAAGAGAAACGTATTTAAGTAAGAGCATTCTATATCGATAGTAACAAGCGGAAGTTGTGTGGTGACAAATTTGGACTGTAAGACGGATGAGGAAGTATTTCCTATGCTTTTTTTACGTTACCCTTTTTTATGTATCTATTTTTACAAACCAAATCCCAAATGACGTAATCTTCTTTTACGAACCAAATCCCACAAATCGTAAACTTTTTTTAACAAACCTACTTCGTAAAAATGTTTTCCGGCTCATTTATATTCCGTGGAAACTACTACAATATGAGTATTTTTGGAACGCGTTTAAAAAGTAAATTTCGGAAAATGATGTTTGAGATATTTTGGAAATCCATGAAAACTCTTACAATATAGGTATTTTCAGAACAGATTTCATAAATAAGTATCGGAAAACAATGTTTAGGAACATTATTTTCCGGTACCTATTCATCAAATCCGTTCTGAAAATACCCAAATTGTAAGGGTTTTCAAAAAAATATCAACAAACCGGAAATCGCCATCTAGGAATTCAGAGCCTCCTCCAACATCGTTTTCCGACTTCTACTTATCAAACCCGCTCCAAAAATATCCTAAGTGTATTTCCTAAATGTCAATAAACCGGAAGTCGCCTTCTTGGATTTTGAAACGACACCAAACATCTTTTTTTTGTAACTACTCTTCACATCCGTTCCGCAAATAGTCAAGTCCCAAAAAACGTAAACTTTTTTTTACTAGCTACCTCGATGTACGAATTGCCGTATTTAAAAAAGGTTTTGACTAGTATTGCAACGTTAGGCCTAGCGTTGCGGTGCTGTCAAATTACGAACTAGTTCTTTAGGTGGGCCACTTCGCCGAATGCCATTTCGGCGAAAGCCTTTTCGCCGAAAGGGTCATTTCGTCGAATCCTGAAATCGTCTTAAAATCGTAATTAGAATTGATTTGAAATAAAAACAAATAAAAGATTATAGCGTTAACGCCCGATTTGTTGAAATACAGTTGTACTTCTTGAATAAAGATTGATTCTTGTACTCTTGAAAAAAGATTGATTCATGAACCTCAGAACGGAGTTCCCAAGAAAATTTGTTGACTATTAGCTACCAAGCATCAAAGCAATTGCATAGGTGTATCTACCAGGCAAATGTATGTGGTATTTTTCGTTGATTAAGTGAAAATGAACAAATATCTAAGGCTACGCCACACCGTTTTGGTTTATGTGCTGTCCGACCTCGCTACCGCTTGTTCGGACCTAACCAAAGAAATCTAGCTTTGAGTAGACCGGGAAAACGAGGCGGTTACAGGTTTGTATGCAAGAGACCTATTAGGCAAAACGACTTTCGGCGAAATGGCATTCGGCGAAACGACTTTCGGCGAAATGACTTGCTCCCATAGTTTAAATCCAATTATTTACATGCTACTTTCAAAGAACTCAATAAGTCCTGATAAATAACGGAGTAGGATATCATGGGTGATCACTGATTCTAAGTACTTGATATCTGACCGTATCTAGAAATGCTCAACTCCAGAGACGAAACACAGACTTTTTTTTTTTCCATAAATACGTTTATTTCTTAAGGCAGTTTACATAAGTTTTTCTTCGCCGTAGCATCACTTTTACATAATATTCTTATCCTAATTTAATTCTAACATAGTCACAACGTTTTGCATTTATTAAAACATATTCTCTTATTACTTAAATATCATCTTAGGTAACTCGTCATTAATTATGAAATCTACTCGGAAATATTATTTGAACCAAACGATTAACTTCTATAAATTATAAAATAAGCTGTTATTTTCAGACATTTTGTTAATAATTTCATAAACTGTTTCGAGTTTGTTTGTATCATTACATTATTTTTATTCTAATTTAGCTATTGGTTGAACTCATGGACGCAGCTGGGATCAGAACTAAGTCTTGAAAGGGGCCTTTATTAAATTGAAACTCCAGTTTTCTTTATGAAATGATAAATAAGTTTCATGTATGAAAGGTCACGACAAGCAAGAATGTCTCGAACTGGGATATTGGATAGTCTACCTTGGGTACGCAAAGAATTTATTAGTTGAGATCTGACATCACGATACTCCACGCATGTCCAAACGACATGATCAATATCTCGATAACCTTCGCCACAAGCACAATGATTAGTCTCGGAGAGCCCAATTCGAAGGAGATGTGCATCTAACGTGTAGTGATTGGACATGAGTCTAGACATCACACGAATGAAATCTCTACTCACATCCAGTCCCCTGAACCATGCCTTTGTCGATATTTTCGGAATAATTGAGTGCATCCACCGACCCAGATCATCTTTATCCCAAGAAGCTTGCCAGCTGGCAAGTGTTCTTTGGCGAGACGAGCTATAGAATTCGTTGAAAGCAATTGGTCTCTCATAAATTTCACCCTCAATAGCACCACGTTTGGCTAAAATATCGGCTCTTTCATTGCCAGGAATGGAGCAATGAGCCGGGACCCAGACTATAGTGATTAGATAATTATTGTTCAATATGTCGTTCAGGCACTGTTTTATTTTGCCCAGGAAAAACGGTTCAGTCTTGCCAGTCATGTTTGAGCGAATGGCTTCAATTGCACTCAGACTATCTGTGAAGAGGAAATAATGGTTTGGAATTAATGTGACGATTACACTCAAACTATATTGAACTGCTGCTAGCTCTGCTATATAAACAGATGCAGGTTCTTGAAGCCTAAATGAGGCCGAAACATTATTGTTGAACATACCAAACCCTGTCGCTTCTTCAATTCGCGATCCGTCCGTGTAAAACATATTCTCAGAGTCAATATGCCTGAACTTACTTGAAAATATTTTTGGGATTTCCGTCGAACGTAGATGATCCGGGATTCCACGCACTTCGCGCTGCATGGATGTATCGAAAAATAAAGTTGAGTCAGGGACATTTAGGAGGCTGACACGGATAGGAATATATCTTGAAGGGTTGATTTCCTGTGACATATGGTTAAAATATACTGTCATGAATTTTGTTTGAGATCGAAGCTCGACTAGTCGTTCGAAATTATTAATTACCATGGGATTCAGCACCTCACATCTTATTAGCAGGCGTGATGAAAGCTCCCAAAATCGATCTTTTAATGGAAGAACTCCCGCCAGAACTTCAAGACTCATTGTATGTGTCGAATGCATGCACCCTAAAGCAATTCGCAAACAACGATACTGAATTCGCTCCAGTTTGATAATATGAGAGTTTGCAGCGGAACGAAAGCAAACGCATCCATATTCCATCACTGAAAGTATCGTTGTCTGATACAATTTTATTAGATCTTCCGGATGAGCACCCCACCAAGATCCTGTTATTGTTCGAAGAAAATTTACTCTTTGTTGGCATTTTGTTATCAGAAACCTAATGTGTCCTCCCCACGTGCATTTGGAATCGAACCACACCCCGAGGTATTTAAAAGTTAAAACCTGTTGGATCATTCTTCCCATCATATGGAGCTGAAGCTGCGCGGGATCATGCTTTTTTGAAAAGACGACTAACTCTGTTTTCTCCGCAGAGAATTCGATACCAAGATGAACAGCCCAATCGGACAAGTTATCTAAGGTATCTTGCAATGGTTTATGCAGATCAATAGCTTTGGGTCCAGTAACTGAAACCACGCCATCATCTGCCAATTGTCTTAGTGTACATGGGGTTACTAGACAGCTGTCAATGTCATTTACGTAAAAATTATAGAGGAGCGGACTGAGGCATGAGCCTTGCGGGAGACCCATGTAACTATTTCTGAGTGTTGCCAAATCGCCATGTGAAAAATGCATGTGTTTCTCTGACAAAAGGTTGTGCAAATAATTATTTATAACCGCTGGGAGTCCATTTTGGTGAAGCTTGTCTGAAAGAACATCAATGGAAACTGAATCAAATGCTCCTTTAATGTCTAAAAATACAGATGCCATTTGTTGCTTTTGAGCGAAGGCAATTTGGATGTCAGACGAAAGTAATGCAAGGCAATCATTCGTCCCTTTATTTCTACGGAAGCCAAACTGAGTATCTGACAACAAACCGTTCGTCTCGACCCAAGTGTCGAGACGTCGTAGAATAATTTTTTCGAACAATTTTCTGATGCAGGACAACATCGCAATGGGTCTATATGAGTTGTGATTGGAAGCTGGTTTCCCCGGTTTTTGAATGGCGATAACTTTCACTTGTCTCCAGTCAGGTGGAACAATATTTTGCTCAAGAAACTTGTTGAACAATTCCAACAAACGTCTTTTTGCGAGGTTGGGCAGATTCTTCACCAAGTTGAATTTAATTCTGTCCAACCCTGGAGCGTTATTGTTACAAGACAAGAGTGCTATAGAAAATTCCATCATTGAAAATGGGTTATTAATAAAACCATTATTTGGAGGAGATTCCCGTATAATGCTCTGCGTAGGAACAGAATCTGGGCAAACTTTCCTAGCAAAGTCAAATATCCATCGGTTCGAGTATTCATCACTCTCATTGCCCACGGTACGATTCCTCATTCGTCTGGCCGTGTTCCAAAGAGTGCTCATTGAGGTATCTCTTGACAAACCTTCGACAAAATGTCTCCAATAGCTACATTTTTTGGCTCGAAGTATGCTCTTGTACTTGGTTTCTAAAACCATAAGTTTTTCAAAATTCTGAGGAGTTCCTCCTCCCCGTTTTAGAAACGTCTTGCAAGCATTTTGTTTTGCGAGTTTAGCCTCTGAGCACTCTTTGTCCCACCAGGGGTTGGGAGGCCTTCTGTTAGTCGTTGGCCCAGGAAAGCGTTTAGTTTGGGATTGTTCTGCTGCCTCCAGAATCGAACAAATGAGGAAGTCATATTCTTCAAGTGGAGGGAGCTCTTCCATTGAATTCAAAATACTAGAGATACTACTTTGGTATTTAATCCAGTCGATATTTTTTGTCAAATCATATGGAATACTAGCGGAAGTAGCAATGCAATTGCTACTGCTAATTGAGATGATGATTGGTAAATGATCGCTACCGTGTAAATCAGGCAGTATTTTCCAGGTGCAATCTAGTCGAATTGATGTTGAGCAAAGAGATAGATCTAATGCACTTGGGCGTGCCGGAGGTCTTGGGATCCGTGTCATGCTACCCATATTTAATACCGTCATGCTAAAATTGTCACAAATGTTTTGTATTAAAGATGATCTGCTATCATTGTAAACGGAACCCCACATAATACCGTGCGAATTTAAATCCCCCAGAATCAATCGTGGTGCAGGAAGGGCTTCAACCATTTCATTAAGCTGTTGCTGTCCAACTTGTGCTTTTGGAGGAATATAAACCGAAGCTATG
This sequence comes from Malaya genurostris, assembly GCF_030247185.1. NCBI lineage: Eukaryota > Metazoa > Arthropoda > Insecta > Diptera > Culicidae > Malaya > Malaya genurostris. The sequence continues at coordinate 73,839,621 of NC_080571.1, forward strand.
CAAATATCTTTGCCTTTAATGTTTATTTGGCAAGCAACAACTTCTATACTAGAAGTTGAAGGGATGTTTAATCTATAAAAGGAATAGCATTTCTTAATTCCCAAAAGCACTCCACCATACGGAGAGTCTCTATCGAGACGTATAATGTTAAAATCATTAAAATTTAAAGCTATGTTTGAAGTAAGCCATGTTTCGCATAAAGCAAATACATCACATTTTTGACTATGCAATAATATTTTAAATGAATCAAGTTTTGGCATGATGCTTCGACAATTCCACTGCAGGACAGTGATTGTATCATTTGCGACGGGTGATAAATTATCCATCAAAAGATACAAAACCTGAGACAATTGGCCATTGAGCTGATAACTGCTTCAAAAAGGTTCTAGCTATTGGAAGGAATGCCATTATGAGGGTCTTTAAGGGTTCAGATATATTGAATGCTGAGAAAATCCATTCAACAATTTCCGAAAACTTCAGTAATCCTGTTGGTGGCTGTGAAATGGAGCCCACTGGATTATTATCTTTTTCTGTACTAGATCCTGGATTGGTTTGTGAATTTGACAAACCAGGAGGCACAGTCTTTGGTTTTGACTTTTTTTGTTTAACACGGGGATCTTTTTTTGAAGATGAAATTTTAGGTGTCTTTTTTGGTAATTTGGAGGAAGACTTCTTTCTCTTAACTGACCCTTGGGTAGTGATAAACGAATTACCTTCACTATTTTCGTCAGAGTCAGAGTCCTCTGGTTCCTCTAGATTTGAAAACCCGTTTTCGGTTTCCAAAGGGGGGACATCAATGACCGTTTTAAGCATTTCTGCATATGTGCGCTTAGACCGTGCTTTTAAAGAAAGCTTAATTTTGTCTTTGTGCACTTTAAATGCAGTGCATACTGAAATATCATCATGAGGACTATTCCCACAATAAATACATTTTTCAATTTCCTTGTTGCAATCATTATCTTTATGAGGCCCTTCACACTTAATACATTTTGGTTTATTACTACAGTAAGTAGCTGTGTGGCCGAATTTTTTGCAGTTCGTACAATTCATTACATTTGGAACAAAAAGCCGAACAGGGAGGCGAATTTTATCGACATAGACATGGGACGGCAACGCAGACCCGGCAAATGTCACTCGAAACGAGTCTGATGGGCGATAAACTTTTTTTTCCTCTTCATGAACTACTGAGTACAGTTGTTTGCACTCCAGTATTTTCACACCCTCAAGCATAGAGTTCTTGAAACGACCAACACCATGCTTGAGTAAATCATCTACCGAAAGACTCGCTTCGGTAACAACACCGTCAATTTCGACATCTTTGGAGGGTATGTAAACTTTATACTCTTTATTGAAATGTTCCGAAGAGACAATATCATTCGCGTGTTTCAAATTATTTACCACAACACGAATTTTATCGTTATTTACTTTTATGATCTCTTTGATTGAAGAGTATCGTGATGTCAAACCTTTATTAATTTGAAAAATGTTTAATGGCTTTGATATACGTCTAAAAAAGACTATCCAAGGCCCAGAAGAGCTCTCCTGATATTTTTTCGTTCGTGGGGGTATAGGATTCATGCTAGGATTTACGTCCATGGATTCATCCATCACATTAAAATTTTTAATCAAACTTTAAAGTAAAAAATGAAACCAACACTACACAGTACTCAATCAAAAGGAAAAGAAAAAACCCTTCTTAATCCACCTAGTGGTGTGATAATGCCTTTCTCTTCTTTCATAACATTCTCATGAAAATATATTTTATACTTTTATTAAATAATTTCGGATACTAGTTTTGACACTAATTGATTCAGATTGATTCGAGTAGTTCACAAAAGCATGCTTCAGTGTTTATGTCACACAGTCAGCAGCATATTTCCAATCTAGTGCTTGACATTTGCGTTGCCTATTTGTAATCAGTGATGCTAATCTAAAAATCCACCTAGTGGTGCGATAATGCCTTTCTCTTCTTTCATAACAGTCTCATGAAAATATGTTTCATACTTTTATTAAATAATTTTGGATACTAATTTTGACACCAATTGATTCAGATTGATTCGAGTAGGTCACAAAAGCATGCTTCAGAGTTTATGTCACACAGTCAGCATCATTTTTCCAAACTAGTGCTTGACATTTGCGTTGCCTATTTGTATAAGAACAGTGATGCTAATCTAAAAAAAGCCTTCTTAGTCCACTTAGTGGGATTTTCATATATCTTGAAAAATCACCATAGGGGGGAGTACATGAAATTTTCGAAATCGAAAAAAAATTTTTGATGCCAAACGGCTTAGAATTGCATGAAACGTCAAAATATAGTGTCATCTCGAAAAAAAAATTTTTTGAAAATATCGACTTTTTGGGACTTAGAAAAAATATGAAAATTTTTCTAAGTCCCAGAAAGTTGATTTTTTCAAAAAAATTTTTTTTTGAGATGACACTAAATTTCGATGTTTTATGCAGTTTTAAGAGTTTTGGCATCAAAAAAAATTTTCGATTTTGGAAATTTCATGTACTCCCCCCTATGGTGCTTTTTCAAGATCGATAATTGTCAAACCTTTACCACCGGGCAGCACCCCTTAAGCATGTCCGATTTAGGTCAAATTTTGCATGAAGGCTTTTTTCGAGGTGCTTAAACTTTTGAGCACTAGAACTTTACGAAAATAGAGTTGATCCCAAAATTTTGGCACCCTTATATATACAAGAGCGGTAAAAATCAACGTGTTTTGTCGGTTACGTCACTTATACCATCATATATCTGGAACCAAAAGTCACAACCATTTGATCTTCGAACTTGATCAACGGCCCGACAGTAGCTTTCAAACGAGCCCAAGTTTGTTAAAATCGGATCAGCCATCTCTGAGAAAATTGAGCGCGTTCAAATACAACGCTTTTTGTCGGTTACGTCACTTATACAATCATATCTCCGGAACCAAAAGTCACAACCATTTGATCTTCGAACTTGATCAATGGCCCGCCAGTAGCTTTCAAACGAGTCCAAGTTTGTTCAAATCGGTTCAGCCATCTCTGAGAAAATTGAGCGCGTTCAAATACAACGCTTTTTGTCGGTTACGTCACTTATACAATCATATCTCCGGAACCAAAAGTCACAGCCATTTTATCTTCGAACTTGATCAATGCCCCGATAGTAGCTTTCAAACGAGCCCAAGTTTGTTAAAATCGGTTGAGCCATCTCTGAGAAAATTGAGCGCGTTCAAATATCTTCGAAAAGTGCACACACATACACACATACACACATACACACACACACACACACACACACACACACACAGACATTTTCCGATCTCGTCGAGCTGAGTCGAATGGTATATAACACTATGGGTCTCCGAGGCTCCGTTCGAAAGTCGGTTTTTCCAGCAATTCTAATACCTTTCTATAGAGAAAGGCAAAACTTCTACCTTGAAATTGTTGTCTATCTCCGTTGCACTGCCGTGTAGATCCTCGTTGCTCTAGATGTTCTTGTTGGATGTATCTGGACGTTGATACAATGCTGAAGCTCACTGTAGCGATAGAATATGATGTAATGCTACTGCTACCTGACATCCAGCACCACTCGAATTCCGATTTGCTTTCGTCTTCGCCAGCTGTAACCAGCGCAGGTCACCGGTGTATACCTGCGTGTTGTATGGCAGTGGAAAGACCGAGTTGTCTTGTCTCCTTCTTCCTAGTGCTCCGCACCGATATGCTTCTGCACCGAAGTGCCTTCGCACCGGTGTGCCTTTGCACTCTCCTGCTTCTATGTGCCTTTGCACTCTTCCTCTTCGATGTGCCTTTGCACTCTCCTGCTCAGCACTTGTGGCTGTATATTGCGGCCTGGGTAGAGTTTGGGAAACGCCCTTTGTTGTTTCCTTCACCAGCTTGGCCCAGCACTAGGGCTCTCTTATGCAGCACGATTTTACGTTTTAACGGCTGCTGCCAACAGGTTTCTACCTGTAGTTCAACCGTTGTCGTATTTAACGCGTGTAAACCAACCAGCGTTATTAAACTGTACGCTTCTATACACAACCTTCTCGGTTGAACGGCTATTACTGAATGGAAACACAGACTTGGATGATATAAAAATTATGCAAATCCAATTCGCAAGCTTAGAGCAATTTGGGATCCAGTATTTTCCATGGTATCTAATACTCGGCTCCCGCATTTGAGATTTGAGAAGTCCAGTCTGGCAGTAATTTGTAAAGTTTTTCTTTAAAAACATGGCGTTGGTATAGAGTCTAATGAATGGCTTGTTTTGCTTCTTCATTCAATACAAATGAATACATGTCTGTTTACCCGAATACAAGTGAAATCCACTTTCGAATGCAAACAACAGATTATTCGAAATGTTTAAATCATTTCTCATGCAACAGTAAATGTTTCAAGCTGGGAATGGTTTTACAATTTAGGATAATGCATTGGCATTATAATTAACATTATGCATGTACATAAGTGTAAACCGAACAGTTTATCCAATATGGAAAGTACAACCTTAGCCCATAAATAAAAGTTTTGTTTTTATCTTTACAAAGAATGATGTAAACTTACAGTGTTCGTAGTTAGTATCTTACCATCTGATAATTATCCATCATCATCGCACCGGTGAGCAATCAATTATCGGTACTTATGACTCCTGCGAAGTAATCATCCGAACACCTCTCTACCTGCTCCATCAATCAGATTTTCATCCAACCACAGAGCCAGCCAGTGAGCCAGCCAACCCCGGTAGCGTGCGGTGCGAATTGCAAGGTTTCGAACATACACCGAAACACAAACGTACTGAAAAGTGTAACCGATTTGCATACCCAACAAACGACAACGAATGCTGATGTTCTTGGACGAATCGTGCCACTTTTGGTGTCCATTGCAATTCATCTGCTGGTGGAATTAACCTTGGCAAGATTAACCAATAAGAGTCATAATTGTGGTTTCGATTTAGGATGCTCGGTGTTTAATGACAAGCTTAAATGGAAGCCGCTAAAACACACAAATATTTGCAAATGTGTGGTCCATCCGGGTTTCCGGGTGCTGCCAATTAGAACCCATTTTCGCTTGACATGAGCCTGAGTGGACAGTCATTGAGCGGCGGTTGAGGACAGACCGACAGGCGGCACGCGTATAATTGGGGCAATTGACGAATTTTCATGAGTGTAAATTGCCAAACAATTGTCCGTCGATCGTATCATTTCGACACTATAATGAAACTAAAGTGGCTAAAAATTATTAGAAGCGTATCATGGTCACGACATTTCTAACACATTAACGTAGTGCTGACGGTTCCGTTCTTCAAGTTTGCTATTGTCACGATCATTAGTGACACTTATGTTTTTTTTCTATATTTGCAAGAATTTCATCTCGTGTTCATCGACGGTATAATTATAATAGTTATGTGAAGGATCCATTATTTTACTTGTTACTGAAACGCGATTCTCTCAATATCTTGGTGGAAGAAATCATTCTAGCTTCGGATTGTTTTGAAGCAATTAAGCAGTACTTTTGTAAAATAAAAAAAAAAACTCCAAGAGCCGTATTCCGTTCTGGTTTCGAAGGATTTATGTATATCTAACTAGGGATATATCTACCGGAAGATCTACGATTCGGTTGAATAGCGCATTACTTTGTCAAAGCTGACCAATCCTGTTTTCATCAGAATTTTTTATCAGATAAGTAATCAGTTATTTAGTGAAGACTTCTAGTTCTCTCCATAGTTCAATAATTAAATAAATTAATAAACCGAACATTGCAACCCATCTGAGAGGGCAGCAATAACCTAAATGCGAATTATATAAATTTTGTTCTTTATCTTGGTAAAGTAACTCAAAAACAGCACCGCACGGGCAAAATTCCGATTCTAGAAATGAGCAAATCGAGTCATGATTTGGGGAAAAGAGTATATTTTCATATTATGATAATACACCATGATTAAAAGTTCTCGGATCATGATTCATTTGGACTGATTTCGCTGAAATTTAAGCGTAACGCATTTGACGTTGATGGGTATAACTTCAGGCGTGTTTCTGCTACGATGGTAATCTTTGTAACATAAATTCAGGCGTTATGTTTCAAAATATGAATATGAAATGAAATTTCTTCTAATCAGAATCATTATCAATTAAAATATTATGTTTTTGAAAAACAACCACTTAAAAACAAACTCTATTTTCGAATTCTTGCAAATACCGCGGAATGATTTTGCTTTTTTTTCTCTCAATACATCATTTGCAAAATAGTCTTATTAAAAATATTTAGGCGAATCAATACACGGAAAGACCGAAATTAGCATTTTGGCGAAAAAATTAGTTGATTTTCTGATTTTGGTTAGTTATTTTTTGAGACAACTAAAAAAATCTTACTTTTGCTAATTTAGATTTTTTAATTCTAGTTTCCTTAATAATAATAAAATATTTGTTGAAATGAATAGAAGATACAAAAAACATCATTTGACGTGTACAATTAGAGTGCAACATTCGAAACTCACTTCTCTGTTTCGCGTAAAATATTATTACTCACAATTGCTTCAAATGCGCACAAATGCTTAATAAATACACTTTCCACTGACAGTTTATGTCATTTTTACATATCGGTTTAAAAATTTATATATGGATATATCGTAACACATGCGAAAAACATCTAAACAATTTGCAAGCAGTTTCAACAAGACTGTCCCTTTTAGCTTTTTAATGGATTGTTTTGCTTTGACACTTCTCATGAGTTTTTGGCTAATAAACTTGTTAATAAAAGCAATTTCATTTTTGTTTTCTTTGTGCTATCCTTCAGTAATGACGGTGATAGATAAATAGAATCAAATTTTCTGATTTTAATAACGAAATTAGTTGTCAATGAGAATTTCGTGTTGGATTGAAATATTGCTGGTTTGTGTCCAGAATATTCGCCAACTAAACACATTCTCTAAAAATAAGAGTTTTTTTTCAGCACAGTAAATTCTAAATTTTAACTAATTTTATAGTTATTTTGGAAATTTTGTTGTTAAAATCAACTAATTCAAAAACAGTAATACGAATTAGGCGCAGAGCTAATTTCGGTCGTTCCGTGACAGCTTGTGTTGCTGTATCTATGAAATAAATTGTTCAAAGTGGTTGAAATTTTTTCTTTCTTTTTTTCGTTAGATGGTTCCAAATTCATAGTCGAATTTATTTTTCGGTTCACGCTAGCTCTCGGAATATTATTCTAACAACAGACACATAAAATATGTTAGAATACATCCAGATATATTCATACAAAATGTAACGTGTTTAGTCTCTAATAATGTAAATTTTCGGTTCATTATCTTTATGTAAACATTTTCAGTACTTCTTGCTTTTCGATGTCTGCTTTTTACCTTAATCTATTAAGCAATCCGTCACATCATTTGAGGCAGAAGGTTTAAAGTGATATCCGGGTAGAAAATTGGAGTTACGAGCTTTGACAGAAATACATTCCTCAAGTAACGCATTTTCGGACCATGATTAATTTTCATGGGAGAAGACTTTTTGCTCATGGTTTCATCAGAAAAAAAAATATTGGCTTCATGATTTTATAATCATGACATCAGTAACGGATTTCTTTCCGTGCGTATATTGCAACATATCTTCGAAAATCATAATGTATTTTTCTGAGATCAGAAAATATATCTTAGTCACTGGGAGCTAGATTTGGACTATACGGTGAAAGAGGAATCAACTCGAAGTGTAATTTGTTCAACTATCGTTGCGGTGAAGCGGTGCATTGTCTTGGTGAAACAGTGTTTTTTTCTTTGATATCTGAGATCGTCGTACCTTGATTTTTGCCTTCAAAAGATCTAACAACGTTATGTGATAATCGCTATTGATTGTTTCTCATTTCTCAAGATAGTCGATGAAGATTACACCGTATGTGTTCCAAAATACTGAAACCATAACCTTCCTAGCTAATTGTTGTTCTTTTGGAGGCCTCGGGCGTGATTCACGGGTGGCAGTACACTCAGGTGATGATCGTTTTGATTCCGGAATGAAATGATGGATCCATGTTTTATCCATTGTTACATATCGACGTAAAAAATCTTATTTATTACTTGTAAACACAGGCAAACACTGCTCTAAATTATCAACACGTTGTTGTGTTTACGCGGCACCCTTTTTGAAAAGAGCTTTCTAATGGTCCAAAGTTCATGGACTTTGGAGAAGGGTAATCGTGTTTTTTTTATTTTATTATCTTTTTGCTCTCTTCTTGAGAAAATAAATTTATATGCGTTTTTCTGATAACCAATTTTTCGAAGTACGTGAACACGATCCTGCAAAATCTACTGAACGGATTCGTTTCAAACTTGAAACATATTTTCTTGGTATAAAATGCTTCCCCCCTACGTTTTTGAAATATTTCCATTCTCATTTAACGGTAGTTTTTCGCCTTAAAATTGGCAGAATATTTAGCGTAAGATAGCGTTTTTTGCTTAAATATGCCACGAACTGTTGAAAAATCAAAATAATAACTTGATAACGACGGAGGGGGGAGAAAAAACTCGTACTTTAAGTAAATTTAACATTTTTGATTTCAGTTAATTCTACGCCGAGTTATCGTGTTCACCGCGCAACGTGATTCTCAAAAGAGGTTTTGTGGAATGCTCTGTTACCGCCTTATTTTTTCTATATTATTATACGGAAATTTAACAAAATATTCTTTAATTGATGCAGTATAATGTAAAAAAAAGTTTGAATGAATTTGTTTAAACTGTTTCTCCATAAAAATTACAAAATAAAGTGTTTTTGATTCAAATTATCGCTTACTCCCCACGGTAAAAGAAATTATCTGCAACAACCTTTCTTGCTAGTAAAATTGATTAGTTACTTGGAACACTGCAAGAAAATCTTGAGCAAGACAACATACAATATTGCTGACTAAAAACACGACGAATTGACAGTGCCTACACGGAAATTTATCTGATTTTGAGTACTTTCCACCATACAATCGAGATTCCATTCTGTAACATAATTTTAGATGAAGTGACTCTGCGTAGTCTCCATAAGGGCTGCGCAGAAAATATACTGACAGGAGAGTTGAATCTACTTATTAGTGGGTAGGAGGAGGATTTACGAAGTATCCGGGCCTTGAGTGGCTGATGAAAAGCGGCCATGGATCAAGCTACATGGAGACGTTTGCTAGATACAGCAAAGAACACCACAGGACTAGTCTGATAGGGCACGGGCACTCGGGGCTCTGATCAGATTAAGTAATTCTAAGTATGTACTCTCATAGTAACTGACTGACGTATGCAAAAGCCATAAATCTGGCAACAGTAAACTCTGATTATTTATTTGATTGAAAATCCAAAGAGTGTTCGATTTTTATTTACAAATGCTGTCTCACTTGCTCCACTTTAGTGCAAAAAATTACAAACTAAAAAGTGTGTGAAATGAAGAAAATTGTTAATGAAATCCAGATACATACCCGGAATATACCTATGACATTAAAGACTTTTCAGCTGAAGAAATTATCTTAGTTTCAAGTAAGTAGTACATTTAAAGTAGAAAATGTACTCGGTATCTTAGAGCGTAAGCAATATGCCTAAAAAGTTATATTATTATTCTCATTTTTTTCAATGAGTGTAAATTTGATGAGTTGCATCAAGTATTGTGTTTGCTTGAAGATAACCTAAAATACCCCGCTTCAACGCCAAGTTGAATCAGACTAAATTGGCTCAAGTGGCATGTTCCCCTTGTTATTTGGAGATTTGTGCCACATATTTGATATTCGTTACAATCAGTTTTACAACAAGCGAAAACGCAATAAAACTGTAAGAACAGAAAATCGAGTCTATGTTTTGACACAAAACTTGGTTTGCTTCGAAGAATAATCGATTATTTTGGAGAAGAACTTAGACAGAAAAAAAACTTTATTTTCAAACACTTCTATAAAAACAATGCATCTGTTGCCACAAATTACTTCTGTACTGTTATAGAAAAAACTAAGGATGAACTTGATGACAGATTTCAGCAATTCAAAGTCAACAACACTCTAACGTATAATGTAAATCTTGTTAATACAAACAATAACGACAGCCACTATGAGATAATCCAAAAAATAATAAGTCTTTTATAAAAGATACTTCATTTTTTCGAAAACTATTTATTGTTGTTAAGGAAACAGTTTGTGGTGAAAAGTATGAAATTTTGTCAATAGGGTATTTGGCTCTTTCGACTCAAAAGGTTCCCGACACTTGTTCTAGGAGTCATTATGAGCATTTTATTGCTTTTTGGCAGTAAAATAACATTCTGTTGTTCAGATGAATATTTTCCTTAAAACATGGAGTTTTGTAAACAACTTTGAATAGTTTCAACTGTAACTTCTTAAATTTAATAGGAAACACTTGATATATACGCACAATGATGATTTTATTGTTTGTTTAAAATGAGTGGAGGAAGCAAGGAAGCATTTTTTTCATTTCAAACTTTTTTTTATAAATATATAACTTAGGTATCAGAACAAATTGGCTCAAATGGCACGTTTCCCTTGATATTTGGAGATTTGTGCCTATATATAATAGGTATATATAATATAAATATATATAGGTATAGAATTCACTCAAACTTTGTAAATATTTTCCGAGGCCCGGAGGGTTCGTCGAACTGAATCGATATAGTAATCGATTCAGCTCAATGAACTGAACAAATGTGTATGTGTGTGTGCAATGTACAACAAGTCGTACATTGCTGAAATCCGTCCATTTTTAACGGGAATATCGATATTTTTGTGGTTGCGAAATTTTCCCCTTTTCCAGCAGTAGATGTTTTGAGTGCTGTAAAGCGATAAAGCAAAGTGGAACGCGATTTTTGATACCGTATGCAATTGTTCCTTGCACCTATAATACTGTGTACAGCTCCCTTTTGTGTGGTCCCGTTTCGTTTTTAGCACGGTTCGTTTTTGCTAACATAATCGTTCGAATATGACATTTGTATTAGAAAGGTGACAGTATTTTCGAAATCAAAACAATTTCATAATTATAATCATAGAACATTATAAGAAGAACATAACTTCTTAGACCCTATACCATTCGAATCAGTTCGTCGATATCAGCAAATATGTGTGTGTGTGGCAAAAAATGTCATTCAATTTTATCGGAAATTGCCTAATCGATTTATACGGTCCTATGCTCTCATACAATGTTCCTGAATCGCATTAGGAGTCAACTTCTGGTTCCGGACCTACAGGATGATATGAGTTTTAAGATCCCATGAAAACTTTCTGTGTTTTAATCAGAGCTAACCTCTGGTTCTGGTGTAAAAATGTCAATGTCACATAAATTAATCAGGTTTATTGGGTTTGCAGATTTTGATAGTCGATGACCAAATAAACTTATTGCAATTATATCGGTATTCGGCTTTCGATCTCAAAAATTTTATTTGGAACGATCTAAGATTTCTCAAAGATGGCCACACAGATTTTCAAAATTTTCGAATCGAATTATAACCGCTTGGGGGAATTTAACCGAATGTATCGGAAATAGAGGAGTACGATCGTTTTCTCAAAGAAGGCAAAATCGAATTTCACAAACAAAAATTCAATTTAATAGACTTATGGTCCCATACAAATTTACTGAAGTTTATCCGACTCCGACGTCCAGTTATGGAATTTCTGAAATGATGAGTTTTTTTTCAAACCGTCATGAAGGATGGTGATGTGAGTGAAAGTCACTTCGAATCAATCGAATTTCACACGTTTAAATTTGAATTGTTAATATTATAGTTCCATCTATTTGTTCTTTTCGATCCGACTTGTGGTTCCGAATTTACAGGATAAATTTCGAACCATCACTTACAACGACAGTGCGAAATATTACAAAATTCATTAAAATTGGGCTCAGAACTGTTTTGATATATAATTACATTATTTAATGGTTAAACGAATCGAATCCCATCATACTCGCTCCGGTTCTGGAATTACCGGGAATAGTGGTCAAAATAGTTATAATGGAGCTTACTGTTATTGTATTATGAAAGACAAATTTCTAAAACAGGTTCTTCATTATTAAACTTGTACCGTTTTTTATACTAATAAAATAACGTATAGAACAGAGGACCAAGAATCGTATGCCAATCGATTCAGCTCGAAATATTGAGAAAACATTTGCTTGTGTGTACAGGACATAGAGTAGTTGAAATTTGTTTCAAAGTATCGATTTATCTAAACTGCCATTTTTTATTTATCGTGCTGGCAGTTTAGCAATGACACCCAGCGAAGGCACGCATCACAAACGAGTGATGAAACGTTACAGTTAAGCAATGACATACACCCTAAACGGGAAATGAAACATTTCAATGAGTTGTCACTCGTGGAACTGAGCAATTACACACTCCCAACAAAGTTTCTTGTTTGCATGAAAGCAAAAAATGTTTTAGTTTTTCTATGATTACTTTTTTGATTCCGGTTTCAAGAATGTTGCTGATAAGCCGTAGTATTAGGCACCTTCACTTACGTGAAACGACCACTACGTAACTGACATGAATGACTTTTATATGCCATTGAAAATTTTCAATGTGAAACGTTTCTGGTGAAGTGAAGAGGATTTTTGTTTTGCGTTTAACTGTATTCGTTCTCAGCCAAGTGACAGCATTTGAATACATCGAGTCTGTTTACCTGAATGGTTATGAAAAAAATCAACAGATATGCTAGTTAAATCAACAACTAAGTTGATTAAAATCTCTATTTCGTCTATTTTAATCAGTGCACATTTTTTCAAAGATTCCATTTCAATTCGTACAACCTATTTTAATTTTTTGTTTTCGGGAAACTTTTTGATTCTTATGCAAAAAATATGTTCTTTCTCAAATTGTTTGATTTACCAAAATGTTTAGTCAATTTATTACCATTTATTCCTGAACACAATTTTTGTACAAGTAACTGTTTTTGAGTGACAAACATTTGAAGAAAATGCATGCGAAAGCACATTGGCCCTTTTGATAAGTCAGTTTTGAGTCGAGTTGGTCTCTTCCAAACAGAAGTTTGTGACTTGGAAAAATAAAAACAGATTGCACACCATGAGAAGTTTAAATGTACGACACTATTGGTAATCGAATTGTCTTCTAAGATGTGTTTAAACGCATCCCAGGCTTGACATGTGAATTTGTGCCAAAAATCAGCCTAACGAAAGAAATAGTTGTAATAAGTCTTTGTCTATAATCAGTTAATATTTTTGCTTAATGCTATTATCACTGTACAAGTGTTTTTCAAATACTTAACCGATTCCAACATTTTACAGAATCCACTAACGGTAGTATTTTTCCGTTCCCTTCTTTCCCTAGGTAATTTTTTCTTCGGTCAACCCCAGGGTGGCCGGTTCGTGCCATCCTTCGAGAATCCCCGGAATGGGTTTTTTCCTTCGGCCATCCAACGAAATCAACCGCCCGATTCGTACCAGGAGCAGACGCTGTTCGTCGGTAGTCCCAGTAGTGGCCGGCAACCGGCTAGCCGTGGAGTTGGCACCGGCAGTGCAGACCGTGGATCAGCAGCAGACCCGAACGGTGTAACGCCGTCGTACTTTCAGTTCACCTACACGGTAAGTCACGCTACGTCAAAAGTTAGTTTTTAGTTGTTAGCGATTGCGCGCCTGATCTACTTACGTTTTGGCTGTCTGTATCATAGTCAGTAGTTAGTCAGTGTGTCATTATTACGGGGCGAGTGTTTTCGTTTGAATTTCGTTAACATCCAACTCGACGAGGTTACGGCATTTTGGAATAACTAGCCCGCTGTTATCGTTTTGTTTTATCGTGCTTGTGATGGAATTATCGCTAATCTGTTGTTTTAAATTGGCACTGTCTGTCAGTGGTGTGAAACGGTCAGTGTTTAAAGCTTTAATTGCGAAGGGTAAAGGATACCCAGATACAGCTGGCAAAAAAAATATAGCTTGGAATGACCTTGCCACTCTTTTTATTTTTTCATCCACACTTGGCTTCGGGCACCTGTTACTCTCGTTCGTGATTACTTACTTAGCCAGTGGAAATCCATCAAGTAAACAGGTTTGCCGAGTCTGATCGTAGATTGTACTCTTCATGATGCATGAACCGGCTTCTCCTATTACGCTTTGTGGCACAGAGACGGTAACAACTTTCGAACACCAACCTGCTAGAGGAGCCAGAAAAACGATCGGGAATGCGTGCTTGAAACCCGATGGAAATCGAAAGTGGAAACTGAACAATAATCAACGAGAGGAAAAGTGAACATCTCGAATGTAATCGCAGCCCCGTACTTCTCAAACCTCGTTGGTTTTCTTCGCGATTGGTTTGATTTTATTTCTTTTTTTGGGTTAGCGAACGCTTTTAGCGGAAAACATTTATTGGGTATTACGTATCGATCGAAAAATAAATTCAATTGAAAACACTTCGTTTGCTTTTTCTTGCTTGCTGAGCAAGAAAAAAAATCAACTTATTGGGCTTTTGAATTGATTATTACGCCGATTTGGTTTGTTGCTTGCCTCCCATGCAAGAAACTGCAGCAGGCGATGGTTTGTTCGAGGAACTTTGATTGAATAATTTAAGTAGATGTAAATTTGCTACCGAGCGTCGATTTGGAGAGTATTTTTGCTTAGTGCTTATTTGCTTATTCCAGTATCCAGAATGTTTACATGATTTAATGTTGTTAGATTTTTTATCTAAGAGCACCATTGTCAAATTTGATTCCTTCACCTTATTTCACTAGTACGGTGTTTTTTTCCTATACCGATGGGTTGTGAAACTAATTATTAGTCATCTTAAAACTAATCAGAGTTAAATAATTGGACTGCATGAAGAAACTACTAACTGCAGACTTCTCTGCATCCGATTTAGCTGCTTTTTCCAAGATTTTCAAATTTTTTCTACAGTGCTAGCTTGTTGTTTATATTGAGACAATTTTCTCTTCACGAGAACCCAATAGGTGAATTCGTCTATTTCAGTACAACATGGATTTCAGTACAACATTTGCTTGTTGACATTCCAAAACATCTTTGGCGTAGTGGCTAGATGACAAATCAGACCAGAAGAGCGAGGCTTCATAGAAATGGCAACAATCATCTTCTTTACGCATTCTTTACTGTGCATATCCTTGTTCACCGTTCCATAGTGATGAAACTTTTGTTTGCTCATCCAAAGCTGCATATTGCCAGCCAAACTAAATATTTTTTTGTGAAACTTTGCCTTTTTCTTCAATCTAAAATGTTCCTCTACGCCGGTCCGTTGCATGGCAGTATAAAAAGACTTTCCTGCGTAAGTTTTCCAGCACATAAGTTTCAGCTTCCATTATCACGCAAGAAAACTTCGTCAAATATTCGCGATTCTACTTGCGAGCCCGGGTTTTAGCCTTAACATTTTGTTTATCATTGCGGTTCGGTACAGTTCTCATCTTGAACGACTTTTACGTACCGAGAGATCATGTTTTTTTGGTGGTCCATGAGATCCGTTTTTGGTTCGTTCCCAGTCTTCCTGACTCAAATGTGTATCGAAATATTTAAGTACATTTTCGACAGTGCTCGCAGAGAAACCAAGCAATTTTTGTAAGTTTTCTTACTGATAGATTCGGATTTTCATTGCGACCGCACCCAATTGTACTTCGTACTTGCTCTTTTTTCGACGCCATCTTCGATCTGAAACTTTGTAGTATTGATTGATTTTACACAATAAACAGACATATGTTCATCAGTCTGCAAAATATTTCACGCGTTTTTGAAGTATTTCCAGAGATGTACCTATTTAGGGGTGTCCAGAATTTTTCACGAATAAGCCTTAGTTGATGGTCAACCGAATCGATTTCTGTTGTACCGATACCTGGTCTCAGGTTTCGGAAATACCATTGAAAGTTGAGCTCATCGTGTTTTCTCGAAAAAGACTTGATGGATTTTTCAAACACTAAGCGGTTCTCCAATGTGGCTATGCCAATAACGCAGAAAATCCACAAAACTGTTTCTTTTTGTATGACTACAAACTGTTCTCGATTATACCTGTTCCGGTTTCTGATTCCGGAAATACTAGAAATAGCGAAAAAAAAACTTTCTACTTGCATGTAAAATGGTAATGAGAAAAGTTTCATTACGCCACTAGGTGGTTTGAAACAGACTAAAGTCAGAAAATCCTGTGGGGAAAGAAGGTAACTTAGTGTAATTAGTTCCTTCGAATTACACTCTGGTGAAGGCATTTTGTATTAATCGAAAAAAGAGGTAGTCAGATGAAGTGCTGTAAACCTTCATTCAATTTCATTGAAATCGAATGTGTGCACACACTGACGATCACTCCACTACAGTAAACTTCACATTCTAACACACAATCTTCGCTGTCGCACCGAATGGGCATCATCCCGTCCTTCATTCGTTTAGCTTCCTACCGAAACTCAGTTTAACCACCGTCATTTTATCTCTTGAAGTAACAAAACATCTTTTACAATATAATGAGAGAGCGGCCTTTCAAGTGAGATTCATGAAAACTTTCGAATTAGTTCAAGATAATAGATGAAAGGTGAACCAGTCATGATAACTGAAATATCAATTTCAAAATTAAAGTAAATTAATTGTTCCTTCTTTCAGTTTTCATTTTTAATATTTCGAAACACATCTCAATACATTTCAAACAGTTGAAAATGATCGACTTTAACTTGCTGGTGATAATGGAAAACTCCAATAAAAACCGCCACCCTCTATTTATCTTTATGGTCGGAGAGAGTTTTGATTATCGAGTTGATGTTTATGCATATTCATTCGCACTTGCTCACTACCCGCAGTGAAGATAATGAAACAGATAGACTACATGGCACTACAAACTGAGCAAGCAAAACTTCAAGTGACTAGGTACGGTTATTCAATTTTCATCTAATAATGTTCGCTTTAAAAAAAGTTTTACCGCACTGGTCAGATGAGTTTTCACAATTGTTCAAATCCGTTTTTTTCGAAATCACAATATGTGCCCGTTCGTTGTTGTCATGGAAAACTTCTGAAGCACAACAACCTTTTATCTTCTTTGACTACTCGATCTAAAATCAATTTTTCTTTTTGCTATGGGATCTCTTTGACGACTTCTGTAAGGCATACGTTCTTCTAGAAGCTAAACGCATAAAATAATAGTGGCTCATTCAAGGACGCAAACAAATTTTATGAGCTCTAAAGCGAATAAGTTTCTGGAATGAGGATTTTGTACAACTTGACTTCACAAGAATTACTAAGTTCTGTAAATTTATGACTCGCAGATGTCAATGAATAAATTAACATTTTGCTTGATTTCTTGCAAGTTTTTTTTAATGATTCTCGAAAATCTATTACCGAATGAATTGTGGATTGTGGATACTCTGAACGTAATGAATGTGGTCGGCTGGTGTGCTTTAATTTTAAGCCTAATATCTATGAAGGGAGTACTAGACTTGTGATGCGACGTGTTGAAATTTCTGGTGGAGGAGTTGCCATAGAGACATGACTGTAATGAAACTGTGTGGGGCCCGAACACAGCTGAACTTGCTCGGTTCGTCTTTTCAATTTGGCTGTTTTTTTGTGTGTTTCACATGAAGGATAGTTTGATTGGTAAAACGATTTTCCGGGTAAAGTTAAATAAGTTTGTGGACTGCAGTGCGTTTAATATAAGGAAACTCATCAGCAAGGGCACTCATTTTTAATCGATGATCAAACCATGGCTCACAATGTAATCTATTTTTAAAATTACGGCACCAACCTTTGCTGCTCCCATCACAGTAGGTTTATCAACTGAGTATAGCTCACGATGAATTCCGGTAGCCAGTAGCGCGAACTTCACAGCTGGCGGGAGAAATGATTACCGTAGAGATTGTTTACTGTACGCACAGATAGGCAAGTGACAGCTGCCTCAAAACAACACATTAAACAGCTGTACGAGTTATGTACATGCACATGTTTTATTCATGCTGTATCAACTCGGTGCTGTTTTAGAACAATGTCCACCACAGCTCATGGTTCTCGTATGCACGGAATGCATAAGAACGCAGGTTCAAGTCCTGCATCTGGGTTTAGCTTTTTCCCAAAACAATAATCTTTTTTGTGAGCTTCGACTTAAATCGCTTTCTCAATATGTTTTTCCGCTCACTCATTACACAAATTGAACCTAGTTATACACACAAAAACATTGAATTTAACAGGTGACCTGATTTCTCATACGATGCAATTCATAAATACCTAATTTATCAAATGAGGGAAAATTCCGTTTGCAATGATTTAATGTTGTAAGAGACTGTAATTCTCATTCGACTAGCAAGTGTGCATGAATTTATATGCACCATTTACCAACCATGCAGATGTATACTTCTGTGGTTCAGTCGATTAATGGATGTACATTGTGATTCAATGATTCTCGGTTCAAGTCGCTGCTATTTTTTATATCAATGAATATACATGAAATGTTCTTAGACGTAAATTTACGTGAACTGTGACGCTTCATCAATGTTCATCTAAAAAGATGTAAAATCAAAAGATTTTTTCTTGAAGTGTATGGCGACATTTTCAAGACAGCTAACAGTTCGGCTGAAAAGTTCGTATCGTTTAATAGAAACACACATTTTTTTTTTGCCAAAATTCGTTTTTATTATTCAACATAATTGCCATCAGAGGCGATACAGCGATTATAGCGATCTTCCAACTTTTGAATACCATTTTTGTAGTACGATTTGTCCTTTGCCTCAAAATAGGCCTCAGTTTCAGCGATTACCTCTTCATTGCTTCTTAATTTTTTACCAGCGAGCATTCTCTTGAGGTCTGAGAACAGGAAAAAGTCACTGGGAGCCAAATCTGGA
This sequence comes from Malaya genurostris, assembly GCF_030247185.1. NCBI lineage: Eukaryota > Metazoa > Arthropoda > Insecta > Diptera > Culicidae > Malaya > Malaya genurostris. The sequence goes on from NC_080571.1 coordinate 73,858,359, forward strand.
GAATACGGTGGATGAGGGAGCAATTCGAAGCCCAATTCGTTCAATTTCAGCATGGTTTTCATCGACTTGTGACACGGTGCATTGTCTTGATGAAACAAAACTTTTTTCTTCTTCAAATAAGGCCGTTTTTTTTAAATTTCGTTCTTCAAACGCTCTTATAACGCTATATAATAGTCACTGTTGATGGTTTTTCCCTTTTCAAGGTAGTCGATGAAAATTATACCATGCAAATCCCAAAATACAGACGCCATAACCTTACCGGCCGATTGTTGAGTCTTTCCACGCTTTGGGTTCGGTTCATCGCGTGCAGTCCACTCAGCTGACTGTCGATTGGACTCCGGAGTGAAGTGATGGAGCCATGTTTCGTCCATTGTTATATATCGACGAAAAAAATCGGTTTTATTTCGATATAACAGCTCCAAACACTGCTCAGAATCATCAATTCGTTGTTGTTTTTCATTGATTGTGAGCTCACGCGGCACCCATTTTGCACAAAGCTTTCTCATATCCAAATAGTCGTGAATAATATGTCTAACACGTTCCTTTGATATCTTTAGGGTGTCAGCTATCTCGATCAACTTCACTTTACGGTAATTGAAAATCATTTTGTGGATGTTTTTCACGTTTTCATCGGTAACAGCCTCTTTTGGACGTCCACTGCGTTCATCGTCTTCGGTGCTCATATGACCAGTACGAAATTTTGCAAACCACTTACGAATTGTTGCTTCGCCCGGTGCAGAGTCTGGATAACACTCATCAAGCCATTTTTTGGTATCGGCGGCACTTTTTTTTCCATCAAAAAGTAGTGTTTCATCAACACACAAAATTCCTTTTTTTCCATTTTTTTTTTCACAATAATAAAAGTAGCTTCACTCAAAATGCAATATCTCCCAAACTAATAATCAGACAGCTGTCAAATTTATACACGTATCTTTTGAAGGTTGGTACTAACTGAAAATGGTATGGATTTAATTCTAGTGGCGCCCTCTCATAGAAACGATACGAACTTTTCAGCCGATCTGTTAAAAAGAATCCTGCTTATTCCACCTAGTAGTGTCATAATGGCCTTTCTTTCTCCACTTAAATAATCTCATTAAAACATTTGTTAGATTCTATCCTCAGCCATTAGTATTGTAAGCTGATCAAATAACCCAATTGTAGTTTTCAAACGAGTCTAAGTCTATCGAAATCGAATCTTTCATCTCGTAGAAATATTGTTGTTTTGAAAACACTGGAATTTGTCGGTTACGTCACATATAAGATTGCATCTGCTGAACCGGAAACTTTCCCCATAACCCTTCCAAATTTGGTTGGCATTGTTGGTTTGCAAATAAACCTAAGTTTCTCTAAATTCTTTGAGTCGCTCGAGAAAATTCAGCCGAGGAAAAATGTGTGTTTAGTCGGTTACGTCACTTATACTATTACATCTTCAGAACCGGACATGCTGACTACCATTTGATTTTCGGATTCGATATTAAATTTGATAGTAGCTTTGAAGTGAGCCTAGCCGTGTTAAAATCGACATCCCTGAGACAATTGAACACTGTTCGGAGCACTTCTCTCGAACGCGAAACAGTCGAGAGCTGGCTTTATTCGCACTCGTTTGGTGCGAATTTCGCACTGCAAAAGTGCTCAAAGCTATCCAAATTATTCCAGATTTTCACTAAATTGATGATTTTTCATCTTCGATTTGCAAAGAAGCAATCTTAATAATTCTTTAGAAAACATTTGGAGCCATTAGAAGGGCTGATTTTGCATAATGTTACCCATCGTTGTTCATTTTTAGTTGTATTTTGCTCCAATGCAAACTACCAGCAGCAGGATGACGCAATCCCGGGTTGGCGGATCAAGCAGAAATCACCGCCACTTGATTTTCGAATTGGATTCACAACTCAATTCAAACGATCTGAAGCTTGTTGAAGTCAGTTCAGCCATCTCTGAGAAAATTTAGTGGTAAAAACAATATTTGAGAAGTGCACAGTGATACACACAGGCATTTGCTGATATCGGCTTGCTAAGTCGAACAGTATATGACTCTATGGGAAAAACGAGGTTCCGTTAGAAAGTCGGTTTTCCAGCAATTCTATTCTATAGAGAAAGGCAAAAAGGTAAATATGAGATAGAAATATTCTCTCTTCGATAAAATTGTTTGATTGGACTGTATCTAAAACGTTATCGAAGACGTTAAAATGCATTTCTTTAAATTGAAATATTTTGCAGCGGTTGTGCCCTCTATATATCGGCTTTACTTTAATAACATTGGTTCGTTTTGCAGTCTTTGAAAGAATCCTTCCTCGTTAAGGGTCACCTTCAGGCGATTTGTTTGAATTAATTTTCTCAAAACTATGTTCCATACAAACTAATTCGAACTAAATTTTATCATAGTTCCTTTGAGACTCAAATGGAACAGGAAAAGTTGAGTTGTGTGGAAAAATAAACTATTTTTTTTCATAAAACCTTGTCCCACCCTGATGATACTTACCATCTGACAGTGCTGTCTGGAATATATATTTTGGTGGCGTCATCTATTGCAAAACGTTGGAAACTTATTTCGCAACTCAATCATATTAAACAGTGAATGGAGAAATTACTTGTATTTTCAAAAAAAAGCACTAGAAGATTCTGTCAAGATTTTTTTTCAAACTTGAAAAACTTCCATAACATTTTCAATTTGTAAACAGTAATGTGAAGTTAATATAGATTTAAATGTGGCAACCCTGAACGCTATACAAAATTGAACAAAGCACGCTATGTGCTGTGCGGTGGTGTTTTCTTCTTCCGTACCGGTGCGCTTGCATCATTTTGTATGATAGTTTGGAAGTTTGATGAAATTGCACAGTATCTTTCAAGACACTGAGAGCTTTAATTTGAATCATTTGAATTGTGAAAATCGGTTTAACCGCTGCTGAGAAATCGAAGTGAGTTCCGTTTTTGGAGCTTTTCTTTACTATTACTAGTGTTTTCGAAAGCGGAAACCGGGGACTATTAGCCCCAAACTAGATTTATATATCCAATACCCACACGGTCTGCCAAATAGATAAATTTACCAGTAATTAAAAAAAATGCACCTCGTTTCGCCATCACTTTTGTAAACACACCCCCCGATTTCGCTTATTGGGCTCTAATACCGGAACCGAAAGTCGGATCTGGATCAACTTTTCAAGGACTTTTTAAAGAATTTAAAGACCTTTTATTTGCATTTTAGTTTGTGCACACTTTCTCATAGATTTGCACTTACTGCCTTGTCATTCCGTAACCGGAAGTCTGGATAGAGGTAAAATTCAATAGCTAGCTACGGGACCACAAGACCCTTTGATTTGAATGTGAGTTTGTGAAAATCGGTACAGTCATCTCTGGGAAAATCGAGTGACATTATTTGGCACATACACACAGCCATACACACAGACATTTTGTGATCTCAACGAACTGAGTCAAATGGTATATGATATTCGGCCCTCCGTTTAAAAATCGGTTTTTACAGTGTTAGCTTAGCCTTTCTATATGAGAAAAGCAAAAAAGGGATAATCCCTCAGATAAGAAAATACTATAATACATTGAAAGCTTTATTACAAAACAACATACTTAATTTCAGATTTAAATTGCATATCCAAATGCACACTATTTTATTTTGTGAGCTTATGCGGTTTATCACTGCTGTGATTCTTCTTTTGAAAATAGTTGTGACTAAAAAAAGAGCAGATCAACCTTTTTGAAAAACATTATATATATAACAATAACAATTATGTTTTTCTTTACTTGTAATAAGCAAACTAGTAAGTCTATTAACGATGGTTTGTTTTGAAACATTGGGTCATTATTTTGAATGCCCCGTCTTATTTTAGAGGTCGATGTCGTTGTGGAAAAATGCGTTTCATTCAGCGTCGACCAATCGCCTCGGAACAACATCCTCATCCTCGAACACAATCTATTTGATCTAAAAGCAGTGGTCTTTGTCCAAATTGTTCCTGAGATTCAGTACCAAGTGTCACTTAACAATGAAAATAATTACAGCTCGCTTCACATTCTCACGACGAGCACAAAACGGACAATCTTTTATAGTGAGTCCAAAACTTACCACCACCGCCAACAATACTTACAACTTCAGAGTAAGGTCATTTTCGCCCGCTGAAGTAGAAGTTAAATTGCATTCAAAACTGACCGGGTGCCTTTTTCCGGTAGAGCTCAGAATACTTTTGCTACCTCGCTCGAAAGAAAGAGCGGTGCTTGTGGCGCAAAACGAAGCAAACAAAAAAAAAAACCCTTCCGATGCGCGCTTGTTTCTAATGCACCTTCCCCTATCAATCGACTGGGCTGTTTTGCACGCCTTGAAGTCAATGACCACTCGGACCGTGGCCGGCCAGATGACCGGCAGCAGAAGACGATAACCTCTTGGCGTCGAGTCGCGTCGGGGTTTACTTGCCGAACGCCAGGCCAATAACCAAAGACGACCTAGAGATGTTTTCTAACAATAACCGTCATGACGTAACTCCTACAGGGATCCATTATGGCCATCAATTACCTGGTAGAGCTTCTTCTTTTTCTTTTATACAGTGGATATGCACTGAAAGAAAATTAATGCTTTTCAACACGTAGTTTTCCAGTGATTCCCCAGTCAACTCGTAGGCTCTTTGCTAATTTTTTAACTGAACACCATTAATCACTTAATCTTTTTTGTATGCTGAGCTGTCAGAAGGTAGAAGAAAATTTGTTTTGGAACTACTCTTGGGTGATCAAACACGTAGGTGGTTTTATGATCTTCCATTTTGCACTAACGGCGCTGCTATTTTCATGCGAATTCACCGTGAACGCATCTTCGCGAGAAGATCTATGCAAGTTTCCAAGTCGCCAGTGCCGCATGATTTATTGCATTTCGACAGGTTAAGTAAGCGTCGCAACAACTAGCGACGGGCTGCTAATCGATGCACAGTGGAATTAAGATGCATTTTTATTCCGCTACGGTGGCACGGATGGCATTCATGGCTCCGCTGGAATAGATGCTATTTGCTGTATATAATTCGTTTTATTGCGATCCATGCTCGCTTTTGTTGTGTAAAAAGGATCTTTTTTTAAGTCTAAAGAAAATCCAGCGGTGTAACAGGGTCATGGTTCCTGATATTATCTCTGATTTTGCATGCTTCAGTCGATTTACAATACAACAATTGTGCTGTGAATAACCCCCATAAAGAAACCATATTCTGGTTTCCATCGTAGGGGTCTGTAACGTGTTGCGTGTTTGTGGAAAGCCTTTATTCCTACCAGTGGGTGCAAATCGATCGCACGATAAAACGAGCAGAAAAAAACATAATTTAATTTAAAAATGTGCCAATTTTGTAACGATATACATATATGGTTTATTATTACTTATTATGAATATTTAGGTTTTCAGGCACTCTCAGTCTAGAAAAGTAATCTTAGTGTCGATTGGATCATAGCAATAGTCGTAAAATTGATCTGTCCAAATCGATTACGAAGTCTATTGAAACTGATAATCAAGTGCCCTTGACATCGAAATGAAGAATACTGACTATTCTTTCCCACGAAATTGTTCACTGTATCAACGTTTTAAGGTGTGCACTTGATGTAGTACTACACGATTGCAGTATAATTTCATTAAAAATCTTTTTTAATCCACCTAGTGGTGTAATGATGCCTTTCTCATATTACCTATATTTTTGAAAACATCGCTAGAAGATTTTGTCATGATTTTTTTTCAAACATGAATAAAATCAAAAACTTTCTCTGGTATAAACTACCGTCGCCTTTTCAATGTATAAACAGTTATATCAAGTTGATATAGATTTCAATGTGGCAACCCTGCACTTTATACAAAATTGAACTAAGCACGCTGTGTGCTAGGCGGTGGCGTTTTCTTCTTCCTTACCAGCACGTACCGATGCGTACCGATTTTGCATCATTTTTATGGCAGTTTTGATACTCATTGCCCTATAATTTCGGAACCGGAAGTCGGATCATGATGAAATTGCACAGTATCTTTTAAGACACTGAGAGCTTTAATTCGAATCATTTTTGTGAAAATCGATTTATCCATTGCTGAGAAATCGAAGTGAGTTCCGTTTTTAGAGCTTATCTTCACTATTAACGGTGCTTTCGCAAGCGGAAACCGGGGACTAGTAGTCCCAAAGTAAATTTATACAACCACTAATCAACAAGGTCTGCCAACTGGATGAATTTACTAGCAAGTTTTATAAAAATTTGCACCTTGTTTCGCCTCAACTTTTTAAAGAATTTTAAGACTTCTTATTTGCATCTTGGATGTAAAAAATCGGTTGAGAAATTTCCGAGAAAATGCGCATTTCTCATGGATTTGTACATATCGCTATGTAATTCCGGAATCGGAAGCCGGATAAAGATATAATTCAATAGCGATCTATGAGACCGTAAGACCGTTAATTTGAATCCGAGTTTGTGAAAATCGGTTCTGCCATCAAAATCGATTGACATTATTTGTCACACACACACACATTCGGTCCTCCGGGCCTCGGTGATTGCATAACCTTTCTATATGAGAAAGGCAAAACCTAATTGAAAGCCATTTCGTCGACAGGGTCATTTTGCTATGATGCATGCCAAAGAAGTATTATAATTGATTCGAAAATAATGTGGAAGTTTGTGTAATCAGTGAATTGATTGCTTACTGAAAGAATTCTACATCAAATCGAACGTAATATTTTATTTTACAATTAAAAATATAAATTCATTTGGATGATTTATTTATTTTTAGTTGGTTTGACGTAAATCTGTCATAATTAAGTTCAGTTTAGCAATGACTGACTCGAAACATATATTGAAGAAGCTCACAGGAAAGATAATTTTTTTTTGTTTGGGTATAAATGAAGCATTAATAATAATAATAATAATGTTTTTTTATAAAATATACGCTCAAAAGCAGGAGTCGAACCTGTGTTCTTATGCAATCCGTGCATTCGAGTATACCACTTCCGCCACCCTGAGCTGTTGTTAAAGTCCTGCCTCTGAGCATATTTTTATTCAAACAAATCATCTTTTCTGTGAGTTGCTTATTCATTTGGCTTCATAAATATATGTTTCAACTCATTCGGATAATTTACGTAATCTTTTGGCATTTATTGTTCTGCCTAGTCTTTGCATCATTGCTAGTAAATATGTAAATCTAACATTGGTTACAGTTGTTGAGTTATTTGAGGCCGATGTAGAAGAAGTTTCATAGTTCCTGGATCCTGATGATATTATGCCGATTTTCTCACAAAAGTTGTTATAATGAACTTTGTTCTGATAGTATTGGCACGTGGTTTGCTGATTTCCGTAGGTTACCAGCGTTATACCAAAGACATCATATTAACAAGATATCCAGCCGTCACATTTCCCGAACAAATTATTGGCAACATCCCTTTTTGCGAGCATGACGGCGTGTCCGCATCGAATTTCGTACATAGAAGTAGCGGAGAGGAATGTCAAATTCGTACGTAACAAAATAGCAGCACTGCGCACCCATACAATTGACATGCTATGTTGATTGTGATGCCGTGCGATGGCGTTGCTGAACTGAACATTGGTTTCGCTCCAAGCTGACAGGGTCTGGTTATACGTAATATCCTTCTACATCCTTCCAGGAACTGGTTTTTTAAGCGCATGTGTAATACACGCACACCATTCAGAACACTGGTACATTATTATTTCATTTTCTCCTCACGTATCTCTCCGCAATGCGACAAGCCGTATCGATTAAAATTCCTCTAGCTCCTTGCTGGCCCGTACCCAGGAATTCGTTTCGGGAGGGGCTATCAGATGTCACTGAAGATTGTTTATGTAATTCCAACCCTAATCCATTAATTTTAACTATCGAAGCCATGCTCATGTCCTTAATGTTAGGCCCTTTCACAGCGATTTAGGTCTGCAATCCTCCAAAAGTATACTACTACAATCCCAAGAAACAAGCATCATGATCTTTCTGGCCCATTAGGCCTCCTTTGAGGCACTCGTGCTGGCTTCAGTCCATTCCCGGGTAATCATTCTGTTCTCTAGCGTATAATAATGGATTCAGCCAAACATGTATTCGAAGTGCGCTTGCGTTCATCGTTTTAGTTTTAGGTAAGTATTTGCGGGATCCAGCGGCAGGATAAATTTTTCATCTGCAGAATCTTGCCCAACTATGTAATGTAAATGTAAGCTCGCACACTTTCTCTTTCCAGTCATCCAAAGTAATCTAGTGTCTTTTTATTATTTTCATTAATTTTACTCCAGATTTAATCTGTTTCTACCACATTGAGTATGTTGAACTTCGGGTTTTTATGCTCGACGTCATCGTTGTGGTTGTTGTTGTTGTTGTTGCTATCAACTGCGATTTTTTTGCCTCGTGTTCAGATGAGAATTGTATACTTACTATTGCTTTTATCCAACTGAAGTCCATGTACTTTCTTTATGTCGTTATGTCACCATCTTTACATCTTATCAGAAGAAACTTATTGCCTTTCTCATATGTAAAGTTTACACAAATCACTTGAAAATGATTTGTGAACTTTAAAAACTGACCCGGAGAACTAAGTTCCTTTATACCACTTGACACAGTTCATCGAGCTGAGCAATGTTTGTGTGTGTATGTATGTGTGCATCAGAATATGTGTCAAATAGTGTCACCCATTTTTCTCTGAAATTTCTTGACCGATTTTCACAAACTTAAGTTGAAATAAAAAATCTCATATTCCCATAGGTTGCAATTGAATTTCATCATGCTTTCATAGGTCAAGTGAGCTTAAAATGGCACACCGTCATTTAGAGCGACGATGCAAAATAGGGTAAAATTCTTCTCAATTTGTTATACCGGTCTTCCAGGTCTCGATTCCGGAAATACTGGAAATAGTGGTCAAAAACTCTAAGACGAAATTCAGAGATGATTTGATCTATTTCCACCAATTGAGGCTCAAAAATGAAAGGTCCTATAGTCTCATAGGTTGCTGTTGAATTTCATCCGGGTCTGACTTCAGGTTCTGAAAATATAGGGTAAAGTATGTTTTAAATTTTAAACCGTTATTTAGTGCGACGATGAAATAACTGTTTACAACTTGAAATGGTTATGTTAGTTAGAAAGTATATAATTTTATTCAAATTTGAAAAAAAAATTCTTGTTAGAATATTCTAATGGTATTTATGAAAATATAAGTAATGTGAGAAGGCCATCAATACACCACTACACAGTTCGAAAAAATCTTGTGATTTTACATCTTATAACATGCACATAAATGGAGCGTCGTATTTCACTCAAATTTATATTCAAGAACATGTAAAATTATGTGATTTGAAAATCACATGGCTTGAAATCGAATGAAATAAAAAACAAAAGATCGATAGAAACAGCGCGACTTGAACCGAGAAACATTAGCTCGCAAAACACGGTAATAATCGACTGTGCCATAGAAGCACATATCGGCTCGATGGATTATTGATGCATATAAATCTACATAGCGACTAACGGTAGCCGGAATGCAGATTAAATTGCCTGTAAAGTTATGTGGGAATGGAATATTTAGTCTTTTGACAAGTTAAATTGCTATGAATTGTGTCGGTTGTAGAATTACATCACCTGTAAAATTCATAATTTTTTTCTGTGTAGGTGGAAATTTATTTGTTACATTAGCATGAATTTTACTGGTTTCGACTGTAACTTGCATTCTGCTAGCAGGTGCGACTGTATGGATTTGAATGCACCTTTTATCAGCCAAGCAGATGTGTGCTTCTGTGGCTCAGTCGATTAACAGACGTACTTTGTGATCCAATGATTCTCGGTTCGAGTCGCGACGGTAACTATCAGTGTAGCTATTTTATTTCAATGAAGGTCATGTCATGAAATTTAAGAAACAATATTGAATGTTTTTTCACGTGCATCTAACAAGATGAAAAATCACAGGGTTTTTTCGAAGTGTGTAGTTATGGTTTTTTCACACAGCTGAAAATTTAATCATAAATTGGTGATCATACTTCTAATGGCATAGAGAAATAATTAAATCTTCCGCAGGACGAATTTTGAAAAGGTGTCTCATAGTCAAGTAAGACGGATTCACGTTAAAACGTTGGAAGTGATTATTGCATTTGAGTGTCGAAATGATTAAAAATTCAATCTTAAACTGACAACTTATTCTGTTTATTTTCGTTGTTTTCGTTTATTAGGTATAATGTAATTGGCAATATATTTTTTACTACTTTACATTATGACCGAGGCCATCATTTTTTCGTCTTATCAGAAAATGTTTTATTCAAAAACATAAATGAAGAAAAAGTGAACATAGAAAAATCTTCATTAGCAGATGGGATCATTTGTAGTGTTCACCGTCCTTGATATTCTCTTTTAGCCATGAACTCAAAATCAGGATAATGGTTTTACTTCGTGAAAGAACAGTACCATTATTTAATATATTTTAACTCAATGATTAATAAATTTTTAATTCAAGTTACCAAAAATCTGTAAAATTTTTCTATACAGAATCTTGGTCACAAATTTATCTGAAATACCTGTAAAATACAGATTATTGTATGTGTGGCAACCAGTGTTGGTGATTGCCGATAATTTGGCAGAAAACGGCTCGATATTTCTCTACATTGTATACAACATTTTCGATCTGGTAGAAAATGTTATAAGAACTCACTGCCTCTCAATGCATGAGCCGATAGAGAATTTTTCTACAGTTCTACGCTCCACTTCATACTCTGAGTATTTCACGGCCCTTTACGAATTATATATATAGTCTGGCAATGATCGGCGCTGTGTGGAATTTACCAAGAGAGAATCGCAAGTTGACAATTATCGCAGAAAATCGAATCGATGATTCGACTCATACTATATCTCAAAACCCTTGTGTGGAGCATTCACAGATATTTTCCTAGACACAACTTATAAAGGGTGATTTTTTAAGAGCTTGAGAACTTTTTTAAACAATAAAACGCATAAAATTTGCAAAATCTCATCGGTTCTTTATTTTAAACGTTAGATTGGTACATGACATTTACTTTTTGAAGATAATTTCATTTAAATGTTGACCGCGGCTGCGTCTTAGGTGGTCCATTCGGAAAGTCCAATTTTGGGCAACTTTTTCGAGCATTTCGGCCGGAATAGCCCGAATTTCTTCGGAAATGTTGTCTTCCAAAGCTGGAATAGTTACTGGCTTATTTCTGTAGACTTTAGACTTGACGTAGCCCCACAAAAAATAGTCTAAAGGCGTCAAATCGCATGATCTTGGTGGCCAACTTACCGGTCCATTTCTTGAGATGAATTGTTCTCCGAAGTTTTCCCTCAAAATGGCCATAGAATCGCGAGCTGTGTGGCATGTAGCGCCATCTTGTTGAAACCACATGTCAACCAAGTTCAGTTCTTCCATTTTTGGCAACAAAAAGTTTGTTAGCATCGAACGATAGCGATCGCCATTCACTGTAACGTTGCGTCCAACAGCATCTTTGAAAAAATACGGTCCAATGATTCCACCAGCGTACAAACCACACCAAACAGTGCATTTTTCGGGATGCATGGGCAGTTCTTGAACGGCTTCTGGTTGCTCTTCACTCCAAATGCGGCAATTTTGCTTATTTACGTAGCCATTCAACCAGAAATGAGCCTCATCGCTGAACAAAATTTGTCGATAAAAAAGCGGATTTTCCGAATGGACCACCTAAGACGCAGCCGCGGTCAACATTTAAATGAAATTATCTTCAAAAAGTAAATGTCATGTACCAATCTAACGTTTAAAATAAAGAACCGATGAGATTTTGCAAATTTTATGCGTTTTATTGTTTAAAAAAGTTCTCAAGCTCTTAAAAAATCACCCTTTACAAAGGATATATGAACAATTAGCGGCAATAGTAAAATGATGCTATCGCAATTATCCACTGCCATATAGAATCGGATCGCGAAACGAGAGTAAGCGACCGTTTGTTGCTTCAGAGAGAATCCGCACAGCAGTGTGGTAACCCGTGATGCTCAGACAGGTCATCGAGTGAAATTAGCTCTCGCACTGGTGTTGATGCTATGATAAATGAACCATGTCGGTTTTTTGTTGCTGAGATGATACACGTCTCTCTTTGATGGCACTGATTGAATCGTATGAAGAGTTGCTAGTGAGCGTTCTTTGATACGATAAAAGCCATCCTTGCTGGCAACCCTGTTTTCAGTACACACTTGGTGATCGTAACGAAGTGCAAAGTCTTTGCTGACGCGCCGAACGAAAACAATCTCCGGCATACACTGGTTTATATAGATAGTGGTAATTTAGGGGTCTTGACACAAAAATTGGTTAACCCCTAAACGATTTCAGCACAGTTATGTTCAAAGAGAAGCCTTTCTTTCCTCTTCGAAAATTTTTGAATTTTACATGGATCTGGCTTCCAGTTCCGGAAATATTGTGTGGCGAGTGAAAATAAACTGCAAATGGAATAGTTTGCTCCTATAGAAGAATGTGGAAAGCTAAGCTAATTTATCAAAAATAGTAATAGAATCCTCTGGTTAACAGGTGTGGCAAACTACACAAACTTACATCGGATATACCGGTCCCTGTAATCCAATTCCTCACGGAGAACCTGCAGATCACAAAATTTCAATATTGCAATTGTTGTTTCACGCCCTGGTAGTTTCAACTAAAATGTTATTAATTCAACTAACATATCTGTTGATTTTGTCATAACCATTCTGCTAAACGAAATTGCTGTATTCGAATGCTGTCACTTGGGGAAGAACAAAGACAGCAAAACGCAGAACAAAAATCCTCTCCATTTCACCAGAAACTTAATGCCCCGTGAACATTTTGCGGGTGAATTCTCTCTTGGGAAATTTAATCTTTTGTTGCATTTCAATAACATTTGTGTTTAGATCATGTACAAAATAAATGTATTTTATTTAATGTAATTTAAAATAGCAACTCGCTTGATAAAAACAGTGTTTAGATTAACTAATGAGTACCAACATACTAATATGATATTCGAAATGTATTAGGTTTAAACTACTATGTATTGTGGATGCCACGGTGAAGAAAAGCTTATGTATATTGCCTATGAAATAAACGTATTTATGAAAAAAAAATAACATTTGTGAATTTAGTGATAAAGCTATAAGCAGCTACTTAGGCAAAATTTCGTGGTTCAAATGGTGAACGATTATCTGCTCCCCGAGAAGACCAGCAGTAAAAATTATTTATTACAATAGGCGTCTTAAGTTCAAACATTTGAATAATTACTTAAATCAACTGAGATTTTTTTTACTTTCATACATACAGGTAAATTTGCTGGGATTGTGACATTGCTCAGTTGCACGAGTGACATCTGATTAAAACGTTTCATTTTCCGTTTAGGGTGTATGTGATTGCTCAACTAAAACGTTTGTTATTAATCGTTTGCAGTCAAACTTGGGCTCGTTTGAAAGCTACTGTCGGGCCATTGATCAAGTTTGAAGATCAAATGGCTGTGACTTTTGGTTCCGGAGATATGATTGTATAAGTGACGTAACCGACAAAAAGCGTTGTATTTGAACGCGCTCAATTTTCTCACAAATGGCTGAACCGATTTTAACAAACTTGGGCTCGTTTGAAAGCTACTGTCGGGCCATTGATCAAGTTTGAAGATCAAATGGCTGTGACTTTTGGTTCCGGAGATATGATTGTATAAGTGACGTAACCGACAAAAAGCGTTGTATTTAAACGCGCTCAATTTTCTCACAAATGGCTGAACCGATTTTAACAAACTTGGGCTCGTTTGAAAGCTACTATCGGACCATTGATCAAATTTGAAGATCAAATGGCTGTGACTTTTGGTTCCCGAGATATGATTGTATAAGTGACGTACCCGACAAAACACGTTGATTTTTATCGCTCTTATATATAAGGGTGCCAAAATTTTGTGATCATCTCTATTTTCGTTAAGCTCTAGTGCTCAAAAGTTTAAACACCTCGAAAAAAGCCTTCATGCAAAATTTGACCTAAATCGGACATGCGTAAGGGGTGCTGCCCGGTGGTAAAAGTTTGATATTTTCGATTTTGAAAAAGCACCATAGGGGGGAGTACATGAAATTTCCAAAATCGAAAATTTTTTTTGATGCCGAAACTCTTAAAACTGCATGAAACATCGAAATTTAGTGTCATCTCAAAAAAATTTTTATTTGAAAAAATCAACTTTCTGGGACTTAGAAAAATTTTCATATTTTTTCTAAGTCCCAAAAAGTCGACTTTTTCAAAAACAATTTTTTCGAGATGACACTAAATCTCGACGTTTCGAGCAATTCTAAGCCTTTTGGCATCAAAATTTTTTTTTCGATTTCGAAAATTTCATGTACTCCCCTATGGTGATTTTTCAAGATATATGAAAATTCCACTAAGTGGACTAAGAAGGCTTTTTGCCTTTCTCTATAGAAAGGTATTAGAATTGCTGGAAAAACCGACTTTCGAACGGAGCCTCGGAGACCCATAGTGTTATATACCATTCGACTCAGCTCGACGAGATCGGAAAATGTCTGTGTGTGTGTGTGTGTGTGTGTGTATGTGTGTGTGTGTGTATGTGTGTGTGTATGTATGTGCACTTTTCGAAGATATTTGAACGCGCTCAATTTTCTCAGAGATGGCTCAACCGATTTTAACAAACTTGTGCTCGTTTGAAAGCTACTGTCGGGCCATTGATCAAGTTCAAAGATCAAATGGCTGTGACTTTTGATTCCGGAGATATGATTGTATAAGTGACGTAACCGACAAAAATCGTGCTATTTGAACGCGCTCAATTTTCTCAGAGATGGCTGAACCGATTTTAACAAACTTGGGCTCGTTTGAAAGCTACTGTCGGGCCATTGATCAAGTTCAAAGATCAAATGACTGTGACTTTTGGTTCCGGAGATATGATTGTATAAGTGACGTAACCGACAAAAATCGTGCTATTTGAACGCGCTCAATTTTCTCAGAGATGGCTGAACCGATTTTAACAAACTTGGGCTCGTTTGAAAGCTACTGTCGAGCCGTTGATCAGGTTCGAAGATCAAATGGTTGTGACTTTTGGTTCCAGATATATGATGGTATAAGTGACGTAACCGACAAAACACGTTGATTTTTACCGCTCTTATATATATAAGGGTGCCAAAATTTTGGGATCAACTCTATTTTCGTAAAGTTCTAGTGCTCAAAAGTTTAAGAACCTCGAAAAAAGCCTTCATGCAAAATTTGACCTAAATCGGACATGCTTAAGGGGTGCTGCCCGGTGGTAAAGGTTTGACAATTTTCGCTCTTGAAAAAGCACCATAGGGGGGAGTACATGAAATTTCCAAAATCGAAAATTTTTTTTGATGCCAAAACTCTTAAAACTGCATAAAACATCGAAATTTAGTGTCATCTCAAAAAATATTTTTTTTGAAAAAATCAACTTTCTGGGACTTAGAAAAATTTTCATATTTTTTCTAAGTCCCAAAAAGTCGATTTTTTCAAAAAAAAATTTTTTAGAGATGACACTAAATCTCGACGTTTCATGCAATTCTAAGCCTTTTGGCATCAAAATTTTTTTTTCGATTTCGAAAATTTCATGTACTCCCCCCTATGGTGATTTTTAAAGATATATGAAAATTCCACTAAGTGGACTAAGAAGGGTTTTTGCCTTTCTCTATAGAAAGGTATTAGAATTGCTGGAAAAACCGACTTTCGAACGGAGCCTCGGAGACCCATAGTGTTATATACCATTCGACTCAGCTCGACGAGATCGGAAAATGTCTCTGTGTGTGTGTGTGTGTGTGTGTGTGTGTGTGTGTGTGTGTGTGTGTGTGTGTGTGTGTGTGTGTGTGTGTGTGTGTGTGTGTGTGTGTGTGTGTGTGTGTGTGTGTGTGTGTGTGTGTGTGTGTGTGTGTGTGTGTGTGTGTGTATGTATGTGTGTGTGTGTATGTATGTGCACTTTTCGAAGATATTTGAACGCGCTCAATTTTCACAGAGATGGCTCAACCGATTTTAACAAACTTGGGCTCGTTTGAAAGCTACTGTCGGGCCATTGATCAAGTTCGAAGATCAAATGGCTGTGACTTTTGGTTCCGGAGATATGATTGTATAAGTGACGTAACCGACAAAAAGCGTTGTATTTGAACGCGCTCAATTTTCTCACAAATGGCTGAACCGATTTTAACAAACTTGGGCTCGTTTGAAAGCTACTATCGGACCATTGATCAAATTCGAAGATCAAATGGCTGTGACTTTTGGTTCCCGAGATATGATTGTATAAGTGACGTACCCGACAAAACACGTTGATTTTTATCGCTCTTATATATAAGGGTGCCAAAATTTTGTGATCATCTCTATTTTCGTTAAGCTCTAGTGCTCAAAAGTTTAAACACCTCGAAAAAAGCCTTCATGCAAAATTTGACCTAAATCGGACATGCGTAAGGGGTGCTGCCCGGTGGTAAAAGTTTGATATTTTCGATTTTGAAAAAGCACCATAGGGGGGAGTACATGAAATTTCCAAAATCGAAAATTTTTTTTTGATGCCGAAACTCTTAAAACTGCATGAAACATCGAAATTTAGTGTCATCTCAAAAAAATTTTTATTTGAAAAAATCAACTTTCTGGGACTTAGAAAAATTTTCATATTTTTTCTAAGTCCCAAAAAGTCGACTTTTTCAAAAACAATTTTTTCGAGATGACACTAAATCTCGACGTTTCGAGCAATTCTAAGCCTTTTGGCATCAAAATTTTTTTTTCGATTTCGAAAATTTCATGTACTCCCCTATGGTGATTTTTCAAGATATATGAAAATTCCACTAAGTGGACTAAGAAGGGTTTTTGCCTTTCTCTATAGAAAGGTATTAGAATTGCTGGAAAAACCGACTTTCGAACGGAGCCTCGGAGACCCATAGTGTTATATACCATTCGACTCAGCTCGACGAGATCGGAAAATGTCTCTGTGTGTGTGTGTGTGTGTGTGTGTATGTATGTGCACTTTTCGAAGATATTTGAACGCGCTCAATTTTCACAGAGATGGCTCAACCGATTTTAACAAACTTGGGCTCGTTTGAAAGCTACTGTCGGGCCATTGATCAAGTTCGAAGATCAAATGGCTGTGACTTTTGGTTCCGGAGATATGATTGTATTAGTGACGTAACCGACAAAAATCGTGCTATTTGAACGCGCTCAATTTTCTCAGAGATGGCTGAACCGATTTTAACAAACTTGAGCTCGTTTGAAAGCTACTGTCGAACCATTGATCAAGTTCAAAGATCAAATGGCTGTGAGTTTTGGTTCCGGAGATATGATTGTATAAATGACGTAACCGACAAAAAGCGTTGTATTTGAACGCGCTCAATTTTCTCAGCGATGGCTGATTCGATTTTAACAAACTTGGGCTCGTTTGAAAGCTACTATCGGGCCATTGATCAAGTTCGAAGATCAAATGGTTGTGACTTTTGGTTCCAGATATATGATGGCATAAGTGACGTAACCGACAAAACACGATGATTTTTACCGCTCTTATATATATAAGGGTGCCAAAATTTTGGGATCAACTCTATTTTCGTAAAGTTCTAGTGCTCAAAAGTTTAAGCACCTCGAAAAAAGCCTGCATGCAAAATTTGACCTAAATCGGACATGCTTAAGGGGTGCTGCCCGGTGGTAAAGGTTTGGCAATTTTCGATCTTGAAAAAGCACCATAGGGGGGAGTACATGAAATTTCCAAAATCGAAAATTTTTTTTGATGCCAAAACTCTTAAAACTGCATAAAACGTCGAAATTTAGTGCCATCTCAAAAAAAAATTTTTTTGAAAAAATCAACTTTCTGGGACTTATAAAAATTTTCATATATTTTCTAAGTCCCAAAAAGTCGATTTTTTCAAAAAATTTTTTTTTCGAGATGACACTAAATCTCGACGTTTCATGCGATTCTAAGCCTTTTGGCATCAAAAATTTTTTTTCGATTTCGAAAATTTCATGTACTCCCCCCTATGGTGATTTTTCTAGATATATGAAAACATCACTAAGTGGACTAAGAAGGCTTTTTTTAGATTGGCATCACTGTTCTCGTACAAATAGGCAACGCAAATGTCAAGCACTAGTTTGGAAAATTGATGCTGACTGTGTGACATAAACACTGAAGCATGCTTTTGTGAACTACTCGATTCAATCTG
Organism: Malaya genurostris; assembly: GCF_030247185.1. Taxonomy (NCBI): domain Eukaryota; kingdom Metazoa; phylum Arthropoda; class Insecta; order Diptera; family Culicidae; genus Malaya; species Malaya genurostris. The sequence goes on from NC_080571.1 coordinate 73,876,465, forward strand.
AATCAATTGGCGTCTAAAATTATTTAATAAATGTATGAAACATATTTTCATGAGACTGTTATGAAAGAAGAGAAAGGCATTATCACACCACTAGGTGGATTAAGAAGGGTTTTTTAGATTAGCATCACTGTTCTCATACAAATAGGCAACGCAAATGTCAAGCACTAGTTTGGAAAAATAATGCTGACTGTATGACATAAACACTGAAGCATGCTTTTGTGAACTACTCGAATCAATCTGAATCAATTGGTGTCAAAATTAGTATCCAAATTTATTTAATAAAAGTATGAAACATATTTTCATGAGACTGTTATGAAAGAAGAGAAAGGCATTATCACACCACTAGGTGGATTAAGAAGGGTTTTTGATGGATGTCATTGCTAAACTGCCAGCAAGATAAATAAAAAATGACAGTTTAGTTTAAACATCAATCGATTAGTTGTACCAAATTTTAACCAATCAAATTAAATCTTTTGCCGGTTCGGATAGTAAATGGTAAAAGACCTTTATCACTACTTTCCGACATACCAGAGACTTGGGCGATTCGCATTGTTCAGATGCCTAAGCCCGACTCCTCTGGTAGAAGGTAAAATTTAAGTTACTAAAAGGTTTCTGCTTGCCTAAATGACCCTCTGTCACGTTTCTCATTTTCCGTTCTATATATTCACATCCTTGCTCTCTCTTGAGTACTATCATTCTATAATTTTCATTTTCTGTTTGTACAAAAATGGTCTCTGGTTAGGTGAATATCGCATAAAAAGAAAAAAGAAATATTGACTTAGTCGTCAAAAAGAAAAAAGTAACAAATTAAGAAAAACAACTAAAATTTTAGTTGTGGGCAAGATGGACCATCACTGGTTTTAGTCTGTCACGTTAGTGACACAGCAAATAAAAAATATTAGTTGTTTTGCTATCGCTGGCTTTTCCATGCGGAAGTACCGGGAATAGTAGTTACTCAGAAATTGAACAAACCCACTTTTCTCGGATATGGCTTAACTCTTTTTCTCGCACTTGGGTTCAAATGAAAATACCTACAATCCTTTACGAAATTCCTGGATTATGTCCGGATGTGACTTCCGATTCATTTCAAACAATTCAAATTTAGCTAAATTTAAACATGGTCGTGCAAATACCGATGATTTCAAACGTTCATTCCATCTCTATGGAAAATCGAAAAGTGAAGAGAACTAATCAAGAACAACAACTTATCGTTACGATGGCTAAATTCCATGAATTAGAATTCGAATTTATACCGCATCCACCATATTTGCCAGATTTAGCCCCCAGTAACTATTATTTGCTTTAAGATTGAACAAAGCATCTTCCTGGAAGGAGATTTCCATTGAATTTTAAGGTCATTGCTGAGACTGATTTTCTGAGACAGAGGGGAATCGTGGTATAAAAGTGGTGTTGGAAATGTTGGAACACAGTTGGAACAATAGTATTGCTCTTCAAGGATATGATGAAGAAAATCAAAATTGGGAAAAAAGTGTAGTTTTCTTTGTTTCTTTTTTTTTTGGTTTCACTCCTTTACTTTCAAGCTAAAATACTGTTGTTATAAGGATATTCATATTTATTGGTTTTTAACATGATTTGTAACGTCAAAACGAATTACAACACCGCGAACATTACGGTTTAGTTGTAAGCTGATGTCGTGATGTGCAGCGAACAGTAAAAAATGTATCAACAGACAACTTGACAATCGAATCAGCTAAAACCGTTTTCGAGAGAGCTCTTGAAGTGTCACTTCACGAAGGAAGCATGATAATCTGCACTGAAATGCCAAGATCAGCGAGCACCGAGAGCGTGATTCAATTCACCAATAATGTACCAGCAGTTTTATGTACATGTCGGATCCGATCGATGGACTCAGTAACTATGCATGCAATTGATGCAATGTGTTTGTGTATCGTCATTTATAACAGTGCGAAGGATTCATAAAAGAGAAAATTGGAAGTTTACCCGGTTGAATCGAAGTTGTATATAGAAGACAGCACAGCAAAGAGAAAAAAAACTAGGTGAAAATCTATGCTGCAAATGATGCAATTTGCATGCACAATCCTTCCGTGAAAATCATGTTTATGGCTCTATGCTCTATTTATCGACCTGTGCCGCTGTTGCTTTTATGCAAAATGATGCACAACAAATACACGAGTACACTTCCATGTTTGAATAATGAAACGGAGGTAAAAAAAATCGAAGGCCGGCAGTGCAACTCGAAGGCTGATTAATTACTGCATCATGGCGTAGGCTTGGCGGTGAGTGTGGTATTAGATTGTTGGTTGGTTGGTTGTTTGATCGGTATACCTTTTCAAGGTACTAGCGAATCAGCAGGGCCGCATTTGTTCCTCTACAGTCGTGCTCGCAATCGAACTTCTTCGGTGGCCATTGCACTTTCACTTGGGAGAATATGTTCAACGAAGTGATGTCGTGTTTCACGTAACAGAGTACAAAATTCCTGCACCGTGTAATAGTTGGAATTGTGTGTAAAGGTGTCGGTTTTAGGACCATAAACGATTGTTGACCCGAGAAATGGCAAAACCTGAAACAAATCCAATCGAGTTTACACACTGGCCGAATTTTATAGCATTGATCATCCAGTACATTATGTCACTGCCAATTACTCGGTGGAGAAACCAGCAAACGAAATGATTATAAACCGGACAATTAGAAAACAATAATGCCGGTGCTTGAGAGGGAAAGCGTGATAAATGAGTCTGAACACGAGCCGTCATGGGCGCACAAAAGTGGTTGCAGTCAGTACGGTGCAATTTACCGGGGTATGATTTTCGCATGTTTCACGTATCCTCGGTGCTGCACCGGAGAAGAAGGAAAAGATATATCATCGGATGATGGTGTTTCCGTTTGAATTGTAGTGAGATTGCAAGCATAACGATTAATTGTTTTTGATTGACTGGAGATTACTACCGTCTGCGGTTTCTTCGATGCAGTTCCGAGGAAGGTGGTAGTGGATGATTTTCAATCTTTCCAGGATAGAAAAATTCATCTGGTTCAAATGAATTTCTATCCTCGCTTCTACAGCACTGCTATGTGTATCACAAAATGTTTGTTTGTCAAACATAAGTATGTACTTGATTTTCTTGGAGAAAGCTGAACCGATTTCCAGAACTAAGATTCAAATAAAAAACCTCGTGATCCCGTAGCCTGCAATTGAATTTCATGCAGATCTGATTTCTCCGGTATTACTTTCATATCAGAAAGTATTTAAAATTTGCACTTATTATTCTAGCGGATGGCAGGATTGGTTTTCGCAAGCTTGGAATGCGTTGAGTGGATATATAATCTCATACCAGTCATTTTATTTAGATCCAACTTCTGGTTCCAGAATTACAGGATGACTTGTATAAGAAGAGAAAATAATACGCACAGCGTTTTCTACGAAATTGCTAAATTGATTGTCACGAATAGAGATTTAAATAGATGATTTTATAGCCTCATAGTTTGTTTTTGAATTTTGCCCGGATCCGTCATTCGGTTCAGGAATAATGAGTGTGATTTGAGTAGAGGGTTTTATGAGTGACGATGTGAAATGAATCATTTTCGTTTCCGGAACTCCGGAAGTGGCATTCAAAAACTTCCAAAAAAGCAAAGTCTTGGCATTACATTCCTTTTGTGGAATTTGACATTTCTGTTTCAACAGACTTCGCAGCCGATTCTTAGTGTACAGAATCATTGCATGGCTAGTACTATGGATCCCCTACTGACCTTCCAGCTCGGGGCTCGAACATACGACAACTGGCTTGTAAGACCAGCGTCCTATGCATTGAACCGCCAACCCGGGACAACCTTCCAAACGGAATTCATATCGAATTAGATTAGATTCAACCGATATTGAAGTTAGTACAGGTCTGGTTTACGGTTCCGGAATTAAAGAGTGATGAGCGTTAAAAAATTCAAACCGTTGTATAATTGACGACGCAACAAGGGGAACAACTATTCGTAATACATCTCGAAAAACATTTTTTTTAAATCGATTTTCTAGGACTTAGAAAAAATATCAAAGAAATTCCAGAAAGTCGATTTTTTCAAAAAAATTTTTTAGATAACTCTACATCTCGACGTTTCATGCAATTTTAAGATTTTTGGAATCAACAAAATTTCGATTTCGGAAATTTTATGTACTCCCCCCTATGGTGTTTTTTCAAGATTTAAAATTTTCAAACTTTAACCGCTGGGCAGCACTCCTTACCCATGTCCGGTTTAGCTTAAATTTTGCATGAGTATTTTTTTCGAGGTGCTTAAACTTGAACAATAGCGCTTTTCGAAATTAGAGGTTATCCTCAAATATTAGCACCCTTATATACATTAGAGCGGTAAAAAAACAACATGTTTTGTCGGTTACGTCACTTATACCATTATATCTCCGGAACTAAAAGTCATAGCCATTTGGTATTCAAACTTGAACAATGGCCTAACAATAGCTTTCAAACGGGCCTAAGCTTTTAAAAATCTGTTTAATCATTTCCGAGAAACTTGCGCGGTCACTTATACAATCATATCTCTGGAACCAAAAGTCACAGCTATTTGATCTTTGAACTTGATGTATGGCCCGACAGTAGCTTTCAAACGAGCGCAAGTTTGTTAAAATTGGTTCAGCCATCTCTGAGAAAATTGTGCGCGTAAAAATATCTTCGAAAAGTGCACACAAACACACATACACACACAGATATTTTCCGATCTCGTCGAACTGAGTCGAATGGTATGTAACATTCAAATTTTTAGTATATTTTTCGTTGTTTCTAGCTTAATGTGATCAATAGCAACTTAAATTTCGTACTTGAGGTCATCAATTGGTTCTGGATGGTTGGCGAAATATTTATCGTTTACCACTCCCCAAAGAAAATTATCCAGCGGAGTCCAATCGCAGCTTCTCGGAGGCCAATTCACATCACCATTTCTGCTGATTATTCAATCTTTAAAAATCGAATTTACGAGTTCACAGAACATCAATTGTGTCTTGTTGAAACCAAACATTTATCAGAAATAAAATTTCATGAATCAACCTTTCAAATAAATGTGTAATAATTTATTTAATCTTTGAAATCTATGAAAAAGTATTCCTTTTGTGGAGTTTTTTAGCGTATAGAATCATTGCATGGCTAGTACTACGATCCTACTGACACTAAGAATCCTTCCAGGTCGGGGCTCGAACTACGACAACTGGATTGTGAGACCAGCGTCTTATGCATTGAACCGCCAAACCCAGGCAGTCAATCAAACCGTTATTTTCATTATTGCATATTTTTAATTCGATTTTTCGTGAGACACTCTTTACATCATAATTTACGACATAACTTATAATAAAAATATGAATGCGTGAGCAAATATCACCGCAATATTTTTTTTTTTGATATGGAACAGTATTATTCAATATTTTATCTTTTGAAACAATTATAAATTCAATTATGATTATTGTGACCCAAGCATCCGCTAAAAAAATTTATTTATAAAAAATCACTATTAATTTAAGTAGGTAAACTAAAATGCCAGGATGCGAAATTTTTATACACCTTTCATTTCATATTTAATCAAATATCTAACTGTTGGCTGATCTCATGGAAATGGATGACAGGTTTTAAACTGACAAAGAGCAAGCATTAAATTGAATCTTCAATTGTCTTTTTAAAATGATAACGAAGCTTCTTGCATGAACGGTCATAATTCTGCCTAATGAGCTATTCCACCACAAATGACAAATTTTCAAATTTAATTTATGTATTTTTCGATTTGACTCATATTTCGCATAAGCGTGATTTATGGCTAAACAAAACAATTTACATCATCAGTTTGCCATTTTAACGCTAGCCTTACTTTTGAGAAAGGACTGAGAAAAAATCCATTGAAAATTTTTAATTATATATATTGGATAAACGGTGGGTATTGGAACTTCTTTATCATTTTATTAAGTCCATTGGAGTTCCAATTTAAATTTTATTTTATGTTAGACTGTTTTCTCTTTCAAGAGTTCAACCAATAGCCAGCTATCTTATATTAAATAAAAGTGATGAATTGATACAAACACACTTGAAATAGTTATAAGATCATGTACAAAATGAATGTATTTTATTTATTGTAATTTATAATAGCAAACCGCTTGATAAAAGCAGTGTTTAGATTACCTAATAAATACCAAAGTATTACCATGATATTGGAAATGTATTAGGTTTAAAGTACTATGTATTGTGGATGCCACAGCGAAGAAAAACTTATGCATATTGCCTATGAAATAAACGTATTTATGGAAAAAAGGTGGGTCCGATCGATTTGGTATCTTCAGCCAATTTTTAGGTAATTATAAGGAATATGTAAAAAATCAGCACTGTTGATTTTTCTTTATTTTACAAATAACACTTAAAACTAAAATATCTCATAATATGTGCTTTAAAGTTTTTTTTTCAAGGGTTGTAGCTGAAGTTCAAAATAACGTACATTTTTGAAAATCATGAAATCATGATTTTTTTAAATATTTTCGAACGAAATCTTGTGGAAGACCGCAAAATTTCCAATTAAAAATCTTTGGATGATCTTTGAATCTTGTTTACATTGAAGTAAATTTTCTTGAAACCGGTAGATAAGAGCTCCGTCTCTGCGGTAACATTTTCGCGGTTTTCACTACGTAGTTTCACTCGCATGTCTTTTTTCCAATATGTTTTCGCCGTTGGCTACTGATCATATTTCAAACTAGCTCAAGACGGCTTTACGTCTTAACAAGACTAAAACACAAAATCGTTTAGTAGTTAAATTGTTAAGCAAAAGCTAGTATTCATTCTATGATATGTTTTTTTTCCTAATAATAGAATGTTTAAAATATATAAGGCAATATATATTTTCCATTAAATATCAGAAAACATGTTTTCTAGTTTTCTGATATAAACATACATGTTATTGTCTTAGTGGAAGTTTGATGTTCTTCCTGATTCTCCAAAAATATATATTTTGGTTGTTACAGAGTAGTGAGAAACAAGTGACAGGCAAGTAATGATCAAGTGAAAACAATAAATAACTCAGAATTGAAGAATGAACAGCTTTTTCAAAAGGGAATGTAAGCTGCGACAGGTTTGGACAAGTAGGCGGTCCTACCTATTCCGTAGTATACTTTTTTCTCATGTGAGGCTGCGAAAGAATTCCATTCGGCCCTAATTTTATAATCTTTCACATGCAGTGCAGTAAATGCACTGAACATTTATCGTTTATCTTTTTTCCGGAATCACCACAAACTTTTGTTCTTTTTAAAAAAAAAAAAATAAATAAAAGAATATTTAGACAAAATTTGTTAAATAAAAAGTAATTAATAAATTATCTGATGTAGGTACATACCTATTGGAAAAAATATCATGTTCTATACCTACTAGTCCAAACCTGTCGTAGCTAACTTCAGTCGCACCGAACCCTGCCGCGCCATGCCGATTCACTCACGCGGTGCACTTTGCATACAGCGCGCGTACACAACAAATCGAATATTTAAAAAAACATATTTGGGCACAAAAATTTTGTTGCTGATTATGGAAACCAACAATATATGAACCATTTTAACTTTTAAATGAACCAAAATATATGCAGCAATTTGAGTCGTGCATGGCATGAAAAACGACCACAATAAAGACTGTCCCAGAAAGTATGGACGCACTTTGATTTCGCTGTAAATAATTCACAAGTGTTAAATATTCAAATTTTATTCGATATACTGATAATATTAGACTACAACAGAATATTATTTTCAACATTTCCTACGTAGCCATTGTAGAGTAAATGGCGCACCTTCTTGCGAACGTTCCTCATTAAATTCCGTACAGACTTCTTGGCGACAAGTTTTGACACTTTTTTCCAATCTTTTTCGAACTGTTGAATGGTTTCGGCTACCGAGACATGTTTCCTAAGATGTGCCTTCGTTAATGCCCAAAATTCCTCAATTGGTCGAAGTTGTGGGCAATTTGGTGGATTCATGTCTTTTGGGACGAAAGTGACATTTTTGGTAGTATACCATTCTACCGTTGATTTCGATTAGTGGCAAGAAGCAAGAACTGGCCAGAAGACAACAGAATCCTTGTGGCTTCGAATCATGGGTAGAAGTCGTTTTTGTAAACATTTCTTGATATATATTTCGCTGTTCATTGAAGCAGTGCTGATGAAGGGTTTCGAAATCTTACCGCAGCTGCAAATTGCTTGCCAGACCATAGCTTTCTTACCAAATTTTTCGACTTCAATCGATATCTCGGACTGGTTAAACATTTGCCCTTTTCGCGGGGTTTCAAGGGGAGAGGTGGGTGTCAACTATATTGACAATGTAAAACGAATTCTGATAGGCTCGTGCGCAGAAATCTTTAAAGGGGGGGGGGACAATTTTGTCGAACATTTTTTAGCGAAAACGACAAAAGAAATAGTTCCCCTGCATGTAAGTATTGGGCTTTACTCTAGAGAAAAGATGCGCGTTATTGAGAGCGGTGGTAGTCGGTACTTCGGGCACGCACTATACAAATGCGTAACATCGATGACTGCATTTCCAGTAACACTTGACAGAAAGTGGGAAAGGCGCCAAAATTTGAAAAAGAAAGTTGCGTCATCCACAATATTGAAACTGTAAAAAAAATCTGAAAACGTAGTATGAATTGTCAAGTTATTTGCACTTTAATATAATAAGTACTCCATTGTTCATGAAACTTAATTTAAAAAAAATTCTTCATGGGGGGGGTTAAAGCCCCCAAACCCCCCCCCCTGCGCACGGGCCTGACTGCACAAGTGGTTAGAGAAGAATGTAAACAACAGGACGCAGCCATAAAAATTGACAGATTCTGAACCATTTCGAAATGGCAGCGGTTTTTGGTTGCGTACATACTTTCTGGAACAGTCTTTAGTAGAAAAATTAAGGTTTATAACCGTTTATTTAGAAAAAAATAAATATTTGACCCGTTTCTTGATATGCAATTTTCGAACCGTTTTAAGCAATTATTTGCCACCTTTGTCACCGTATCGGTATCAATGATAAATGATGTGAACTTTACGTTTCAAATAGCCCCATGAATAGAAGTCACAGCTCGATAAGTCAGACGATCGCGGCGGCCAAGGAAAACCAGCGCTTCTGGAAATTATTCGCTTGCGGAAGGTTTTCAATGCAATCTAAGGATCGTCACGACGAAGAAATTTTGCTTCATAAAAACACCAGACCTCATGTTTCAAAATTCGTAGAAACTTTTTTGGAACCACTGAAATGGGAGGTTCTGATGACCAATCCAAATCAATCATTGGCGGCCACTTCGGTTCATTAGCAGAATGATGAACACTTTCACAGCAGAAGTTCAAAATTAGGACGGCAGCAGAAGGTGCCACAAACAAAATGTTTATTGTGATCGAGGTAGAGACAGACTCTACTTCAAACAAGTCGTCCCAGTCAAAACTAATATCTGCTTGTTTGTTTTGTAACTGAAAAAACTTGTTGAAGTTTTCTTAGCACGTCACGCAACCATTCACAAACAAGTCAAGCGTCTGTGTCTCGTTTGTTGAATGCTGATCTTCTGACTTCTATATTCAGTTAAATTAGCTGCTTCTAGAATCAATTCAATAGTTGGATGAATATGCAATGGTTGGAGCTGACCATTATCATTTTGATTGATGTTCGAATCTTACGATGTTATGAATTTGGTGAAAACTGATAGAGGCCGAGAACAAATTTACAAATAGGGAAAATATGGTTTAAGTCCATTGTAGTATCAGTATCAGATTACCTCTCAAGAACTAGAACTGGGGTGTCAGTTAGTTCTCGACAAATTCAATCTCCAATAGTTTTTAGTAGTCTTGACCATTGTTAAACTGTGTCCCGTTTATTATGTAAAGCTATTGACATAAGTACAAAACGCCCAAAGTGAATTTGGTTTGTTTAGTTGTTATTCACAAGTTACGTGAAGCTCTGTTTTCATCGAATGCACATTGCGAACCCGGACCTGCCTCAACATAATTTCCTACGAATTAATTTGATGCATTTCGGCCGTAATTTCTGGCAGTTACGAAAATTAAGACTAAACAAGTGCACTACATTGTGGGTTTGTTTGGTGGTCGCTTTGTTTTTTGTTTTCCTGCTGCGATTTCGTGTACGTGCAGCCGTACAAGCAAAACAATAGCTGCAACTCCCATAAAAGTCATCGTCGTAGCGACTCGGAGGGTTTTTGTCTGTTAATCGTGTTGAAACGCACAACACCCGTGACAAAAATGTTTTCGTACCGGTTACTACATGCACTTGCTGTGGTAGGTTTCGTATTGATGCAGAATGTTGGAAGTGCAGATCTACTACAGAATCCATCTGCGGAATTGAACGCGAAGCCGAATGACTCCTGGGAACGATTGATGGTGCATTTTGTGCACGACGAAGGTCGTGAGAGACAGAGTGACAGTGAGTGTACACGGAACTGGAAGAAGATACAGAAAAGGAAGCCAGTGAAAATAAAGAAGAAGGTGACAAGAAAGAAAAATAAGATTGAGATTGAAACAACTACGTTGATGGAACTGGGAGTGATTACTGGAAGTGATGCGTATCCGTCGGCTAGTGTTGAGGAAAAATCTTTAAAAAACGAAGCTATTGACGGAAAGAAAGTTAGTGAAGAGAATTCTGTGTTCGGTGGGCTCCAAACAAAAGTGACAGAAAGTAATTTGTATAGAGAAGGAAATAACTGTAACTTGAATAGTTGTGATCAGGACTCTAGCGTTGCTACCATTGACAGACCTCGAAGTTGTGAATACTTTCAAAATAGGATAAAGTCTACGTCAAAATCGTTGTATCCTTGTGCAAGTCGGACGTGTTTCGTAAGGAAAGCACACTCGAAACGGAACACAAGTGAACATGCAATGATCGATCAAGAAACGAAAACAAGTACTGAATCTTTGAACAGTTTGTCCAGTACAACTGGAACCACTGGACAGTCAACGCTTAGTACAAACCGGTTCTTTGTAACGAAACCTCTGGATGATCACTCAACTACGACTTTAGAGAAGAATAATTCAAAAACGATGGCTGAAAAGAGTCGAACGTCTACGAGGAAGCTGTTTTCTTCTTCTACAACAGTTCCGGATCTTGAAATACGTAATGCAAACCGTGACAAAACTATCAGCGTTACAACTGATAATGTGATAATGACTATAGGGAAAGTTAATTCTCTGAATTTTGAGGCATCAACAGTAAGAAACAAAGTCGCTAATCAAGTTTCCAAGAAAAACACGTTGCTTTCAAATGTTTCGATTTGGCATTCGTTGATCAAACAGATAATTGGAATTGGTGATCAGCAGGGAAGCTTAGTAGCGGAAAACAATCAAACAATTTATGACATAAGCTCAGCTGCGAATAAAACAAACGCAATCAGAAATCCCACTACGGAGAAACGTTTAAGTTCAGTACTTTTCGAAAAGTCAGATGGAAAAAGCAAGAGTGTTTCACCGAGAAGCAGATCTTCGATAACTGCTCCTACTAAAGGAGTCGAAGACCGGGTAACCTCAATAACTAAAGGTCCTAGTATTAGTACAAGCATTCCCAATCGACTGCAGAGTCCCACGAAATCAACGCCTACTTGTGCAACATGTATCGAAAGGCAGAAGGAAGATATTCGGGGTTTGAAAAGAAAATCGTTCACAATAACTGAGCAACCGAACTCAGTGAATGTTTCGGAATCCAGGCCTTTCACGTATCCCACAATTGGCGAATTATCGAAAAGATATGGGAAGTTGATGAAGGAAAGGAAGTTCTTTACTGAAAACACGTTCAATTCCAGTAAAGTGCAGAATAAAAGCGCCAAACCTGGGAAACTGGACGCTAGTCTTGAATCGAGATCGCCGCCATCAGTAGGTAGTTCAACTGCCAGGAATAGATTAGCTCTTTCAACTTCCGAAGTTGACCTGCTGTTGACCGTGGAGCAAAGTACAGAATCTGTTGACTGTACAGTGACTGCAAAGATAGATAAAAATAAATATTTATCTAAGCACTCTTCACTTGATTCGGAAGCTCTGGATGGAAGCAAGACAACTTCGCCTAGAATAACTACAGTCCATGGAACCACGACGAAAACAGAAACCGGTAGACCCGTATTCGAAGGGCTATCTTTTTTGAAAAGAACACGATCATCAACTTCGACAGTTCCAGATCTTCAAAATGGTTTTGAAACTTCAATCACTTCCTCGTTTTCGGTTTCGGATTCTTCTGCGAAGCTTTCTACGACGACTTCTTACTCCATCACTAAACAGAACAACGCAGGTTGTCGTGCCATGACACGGAAGCAGTATTCCTCCACGAGGCTACCAAGACCATTTGATGTTAGACGAGGTATTGCGGATCGAGTAAAGCATTCTTTTGACACTTCTGGTACTCGGGTAAACATTCCGACACCTCCGAGGATGGTTGAAAGTAACTCGACTGCAGGAAACGAAGCGATTAGCAAAGTCGTAAACTACCCTACGAATACACAGAAGAATCCTCACGTTTTGACAGTCGATACTTTTTCTAACGGAATCGCGAAAGCTGGCTACAACAGATCCAGTGTCGAAACTGTCAACACTGAACAAGTTGCAGTTCGAAGATCGGTACCACGAAGATCACTCCGATTAGAGTCAGAATGTAGCAGTGGAAAAACGAACGAAAATGTTGAAATTATAAATTCAATCATTGATCGAATTAAGTCATTGGGGCATAATGTACCGCACGAAATTAGCTCTACAGTGGCATTTAATGCCACCGCGGATGATATAGATAATGGTAGGTCTACTGAAATGGTTAAAACAACAAAGATAACTCGATTGGCTGATGTGTCGGAAGCTATCGTGAGTTCTACCCCAAAAAATGGTTATAGGTATGGAAACTTATCCTCCGCGAACGGATTGACTATGGAAGAAAGTTTGACAGCGCCAATACAATCTGAGTCTTTTGATGTAAAAACATCTTCTAAGCAACTTTTTAAATCAAGTTACAAACAATTTTTATATGGAGACACCAGAACAAGGAACTATACTACAATCGAAGCTAGGATCAACGAAAATTCCCTGACGACAAGAGGAGTAATTCAAATCGATAGCACGGTTCCCACCATAGAATTGTTTAAAGGAACAACATCAAAATCCAATGTAGATATTGAACGAGGAAAAGGCAGCTCAGTAATCGGAAGCAGAATTGTTGATAATTCTACCAAGAGGAAGTTCACAACAGAATCCGTAACTCATCGTTCTGAATCATATTCGGCAATACAAACTCGACCAAGTTTGAAATACCGAAGAACAACTCCACTAGACGGCTCTTCTACTAAAGGCGTTTGTTTTGTGACAAAAACTCCAGAAAAAGATTCTAAAAGAGTTTCGAGTAAGTCCATAACAGAACCCGTAACTCATCGTTCGGAATCACATTCGTCAATACAAACTCGAGAAAGTTCTGGAGTACCAACAGAAAATATCAAATCGGTTACTCCAAGAACGGCATTGAAAGTCACGGAAGATGATTCTGGGGTTGAAAATACGTCAACTGAACGTTCTCCTGCGAGTTCGGCTTCCGGTATAGCAACGGTTTCTACGCAACGCAAATATACCGCAAGAGTTACGGCGTTGATTGAGTCTCCACCTACTACATTTATACCTCAGAATAAAAGCAAATGGATTATCCAACGACCGATTGGAAACTCCCAGATCCTAGAGGCAGAACAGAGTACTTCTGCAATTCAGTTACCAAATGATGACTCAAACCCTCAGGTTTCCGGGGTTTTGAAACACGCAACGGAAGTAAGCCGAAAAGCTTACTCGGAACAAAATACCAGACGTACAGAATTATCTAATGCACTGGAGGAAGACGAAGTCCGTCGGGAAACAACTACCGAACGTCAAACTACAGTACGTCATGTTTCGGAAAGACTACCACTACCATCAATCGATTCTACCGCGATTCCCTATTCATCAAACAACAACATCGATAAAAACTGTCCTTATGAAACACGTCTAACAACAATTGCAAATAAAACAAAAGCAGTTTGGAGTAGATGTGAAACTTGCTTAACGCCTAGAAGCGCGGTTCACGGAAATTTTTCGATCGCAACTAAAGCGTCTACAACTGTTAATCATACTACATTAACTACTCCGTCGAATGAAGAAATAACTAAAGTAGTTCCAATTCTGGTTAGTTCGAAGAAGAAGAAACTTAAACGCACAAAGGTAAATCTAACTTCAACGACTACTAGTACGGAACGATCAACGGATGTCCCTGAAGTACCAGCTTGGTTAGTTTATTTTTTTGGCAACACTGGCACTAGTAGTAAACCCTTTACAAACTACACCACTACACGAAGTACGAAGAGAGCACGATCAACTGCTTTCGTATCAACAACAACCTTACCAACTACCGAAACTAGGACGGAGTCATCCACTCTTGCTTCTTCATCTACGGAAAAATCAACTACAAAACGCGCATCCCTGCTTTACAGGAACGAACCTTTTCCGACATATTCTTTCCCTTTACCCAGAACCACCACACCCAATGACAATCTAAAATCTGAATATCTCGAAAGCTCCACCGAAGCAAACCGAACACCTAAAAGCATCGCAATTGCCAGAACATCCACTTTTAGTTCAGAAATACATAAAAACAATCTAGCTCTAAGTTCCAACAATCCATATCCAGCGAAAAAGGGTGCCAAAACGGTTGCCCTTTCCGCTGACTACTCCCGCACTATGAATGACTTATTTCATCGTCCACGAAAACATTGGCCGTACTTCGGGTCAAAGAAAGAAAGGCGTCGGAAACCGGTTCGATCGCTAGTCCGACATTTCCGGTCCGACCATCGGGAACCACCCGGAAAGGACAAATGTCGTCGATCGGCTACGAATATTGGTTCGGATTACGATCAACTGGAACCGTATCGTAGACGACGGTGTAGACGAGGCGGATGTCGTAGCAGAATGAGAATGTGTTTCCCCTTGATTGAATACATTCTGTCAGGATTAAATCCTTTTCGTGATTACTTGCCGGTGTTTTAGTTTGCCACGATATATCACATCCCATCCAACAACAGGGGGTTGAGGTTTTGTTTGTCACGTGATTCCAAGTTTAGTTTTCGATATTTCATTTTTAAATTTTACCGACCTTTTGAAAAGTTATTACTAAATGTCAATCAGTCTATAGAGACGCTTTGTAGTTATACGTGTTTCTTCTTTGGGACATCCTAGGTAACAAGACGAAGTTTCTGAATTTAAGTTCGTGAAAATCGATTTTGACATTTCCGCATGTGAATCAGATACCACTCACTGTTTACGACCAGGACGACTGCAACAAGAAAATAATAACGTGTTGTGAACAATTAGATGGTATCGAAAAACCTCAATCGAAAGAACGAAAGCCAATTCTGTGCACTGGGAAAAAAAACAGAATAAAAAATTGACTTTACTCAATAATTTCATGAACATTCAAGCAAATATTTTCCAGATTTTTCTTATGCAAAAATGAAATACGATGCTTAAAGATCCATCGTACATAAAAGGTGTACCGTTTAAAATCCTCATACAATAAAATTGCTCAAACTGTTGATCGGTTGGGTAAATTATTTAAAATTTTGCAAAATAGTTTAACGTATATTGTTCCAAACCTTTAAAAAATAAGGAACTGTCGCATGGCTTACTTCCCGGGTAGAGGTGAATAGCAAACAAAGAACAAAATAATGTAAAAATTCACCATCGTATCTTGTCCTGATGTTTCTGTGCTGTCATAGCGATACTTGATATTTTCTTGATATTTCATCAAAGGAATCAAGGAATAGTACAATATCTGTTAAGCATCAAAATAAGTTATTATATCTTATTTAGTAATTGATGAGATATTTCAATTTAATTAAATACAATTGATCCCGTAGTTCTATCTTCAAATAAAATACAATTGAATAAACTGGATCAGAATCAGATAAGAGGGAAGCTTATGATATTATTCTTTTCCGAGTACTAGAATATCCAATAACTGAAACATTCGTCTTCTATAAATATTTTGTTCTGGTTTTGATATTACAATGACAGAATTTGATATTTTGTTACTATTATCTCATATAGACTTTGTTATGGGTTTTGATATTTTAACTCTTATTTCAAACTAAATAATGTTAATTTCTGCCATTGAGATGTTCGGTTTTAATAATAAAATTTGCTATTGGTTTACCAATCACTTCTACCCGGGTTACTTTACTTATGTGTTCTGCGTTCGGATGTTCGGATCTTCGTGCGTAGACGAATCTGATTTGATCTCCAGATATTTCGTAGACTCGCAAAGGCAGACCTTGTCTTCTTAATCCGCGCGCCTATGTCGCTCTTGGTCCCACCGTCTGACGCTATCTGGCTGCCAAGATATTGAAAGTTGGATGGATTGGCCGCGTTGACATCCAACGATTTAGTCTCGCTGACGTTGATGTTGAGACTCGCCGCTGAGGAGCGTTCGACGAGATCGTTGAGCTTACTCTGCATGTCCGAGCGCCGTTGCGATACTAGAACAACGTCATCTGCCTCAGTCGGTGTTGAACAGTCGTTCGCACCGCACGCGTATAGCTCTAGGCTCCTGGAATTTTTTCTGGCTACCTAGAGTTTCAGTTCTTTTTCAAGGCTACCTGAATCACTAACAGTCTTTTTAAAGACTAAAAATTAGTTAGCCTTTCTCAAGGCTATACAAAGAGTGATATTAGAGTGACTAAGTGATACAAAGAGTGATTAAGAAATTAATCAGCCTTTTTTAAGGCTAGCTTTTCAAAGAACTATTATTCAAACTTCAAAATTCAAAATTCCATTCATTTCAAAAATGCCTGCGTCCAACCGGAAAGGCAGCAAGCCTAAGGCTAAAAATAATTTAATACGGAATAAATCACAATCCGTTAGTCAACATTTTTCGACTAACATTCACGATCTTGTAGAATCTGAATGTAAAAATAAAACACAACGGACGGATTTCCCTTCCGTTGATTCTATGCCGTCTAACAATATTTACGAGATTCTTCCTGAATCCGATTGTAGCGACATAGAAGAAAATTCTTCAAAAATTCCCAAAATGGACGCTTGTCGTTCTGGGAAGAAACAACAATCTATGCCACCAGTGACGGTGATGATTTCCGACTTCAAAGCATTCCGTACTGAGCTTTCTGCTTTTCTCCCGGAAGTAAAAGTCTCATTTCGAATCGGACGAAGAGGAGAATGTCGAGTCTTGGTTGATGGATTGGAAGATTACGAACGTCTTATTCGATATTTGTCCGAGAAACTTCATAAATTTTATTCATATGATATAAAATCAGACAGACCCTTCAAGGCTGTCTTGAAAGGTTTATCAAATGATCAAAGTATTGATGAAATTAAAAATGAACTGAAAGAATTGCTTGGTTTTGCCCCTTCCCAAGTAATACTAATGAAAAAAAGAGCGAATGGTACTTCTAAACCACGCTCTGGAATTTCCCATGAACTTTACCTAATACACTTCAATCGAAGTGATGTAAACAATTTGAAAATTTTAGAAAAAGTACGTTTCATTTCCCACATTAAAATTCATTGGGAACATTAAAAACGGCATAATCGTATTGCAAACTTAACGCAATGTCGTCGTTGCCAAGGCTTCGGCCATGGAACCAAAAATTGTCATATGGTTACACGGTGTTTGAATTGTGGTAAATCGCATTTGAAAGACGTTTGTCCAATGAATGAAACCACTGATAAATTTTCATGTTCAAATTGCAATGGAAATCATAAATCCAATTATTTGAAATGTCCTGTCAGGGAAAAAATTTTAAACGCTCGTTCGCTTAGACAACAAGTCAAATCAACGACCTTAAATTTAAAGAACATACCTGAAAATCAAAAAACCGTTACAAATGCCACGCCTAATTCTTCTAAGGCACCTATTTCTTCGAATGTAAAACAAAAAACAGGTACGCCTGCCAATTCGTCTCCTTACGAAAACAATTTATTGACAGGTAGATCGACCTCGTCATCATCTTCTTCTAATGTCAGTTATGCTGGTATATTAGGTAGAAATCTACCACCTATTTCTTCTAATGTAAATAATTCTAACGAAAACAATTTATTAATAGATAGACCGGCCAAATCATCTTCTTCTAATGGCAGTCTACCTACAAATATTCCTTCAAAGCGATTTAGGCGATATAACTGAAAATAAAATGATTTACCTACAAGATCAACTTTTTCAAATGAATTCGACTTCATCACTTTTTGAAGCATTTCAAATCGGATGGCAATTTGCAAATAATATTATAATGAATTTAAAATTTAACAGTGATGTTAGATAATTATTTGAATATTTTAAATTGGAATGCTCGATCTTTGAAATCGAGTGAAGATGAATTTTATAATTTTCTCAAAATTCACAAAATTCATATTGCCATTGTGACAGAAACTTTTCTTAAACCAAATGTCAAATTGAAAAGTAATCCACATTATGTGGTTCATCGATTTGACAGGTTTACTGGAATTGGTGGTGGAGTTGCATTTTTGTCCAACGGAAAATTAAACATCGAATTTTACCTTCTTTCAATACTAAAGTTATTGAAAGCTTGGGAATAGAAGTTGAAACCATTAATGGAATTTATTTCATCGCTGGAGCATATTTGCCATTCCAATGGACCGGCGAACAATTAAATTTCTTTAAAGGCGATTTGCAAAAACTCATAAGATATCGACCGAAATTTTTCGTAATAGGGGACTTAAATGCTAAGCATGTCCAGTGCAATTGTAGGCAAAATAACAGTAATGGTAAAATACTTCATAATCAACTCTCTGCTGGCTACTTCGCAGTTCTTCATCCCAGTAATCCTACTTGTTTCTCTTTCGTGAAAAACCCGTCTACAATTGATCTGGTTCTAACAGATCAAAGTCACATTTGTAGTGAACCGATTACACATGCTGTGTTTGACTCAGATCATCTTCCTGTAACATTTAGACTTTCCAACGAAGCTATAATTAATCCAATTAGTTCTATATTCAACTATCATAGAGCTAATTGGTTGGATTACAGATCTCACATTGAAAATCATGTGGATCATGAAACTATTTTAGAAAATTCTGCGGACATCGACACAGCAATTGATAACTTGAATCATTATAATCGAAGCTAGAAACCTTTCAGTTGCCAAAGCTCAAACTAAATTAAATTCTCCTATCATCGATGACAATCTTCAACTGCTAATTCGGTTGAAGAATGTTCGTCGACGACAATATCAACGTTCTCGTGATCCTGCTATGAAAAACATAGTTAAGGATTTACAAAAAGAAATTAAACATAGATTTACTCTTTTGCGAAATGAAAATTTCGCTAAAGAAGTTGAACAAATTAAACCATATTCTAAACCTTTCTGGAAACTTTCTAAGGTTCTTAAGAAACCTCAGAAACCAATTCCTGCTCTCAAGGAAGGAAATCAAATACTTCTTACAAATGGCGAAAAAGCTCAAAAATTTGCTCGGTAGTTCGAGAGTGTCCACAATTTTAATTTGAACGTTGTGAGTCCTATTGAAAATGAAGTCACACTGAAATACGATCATATTTCAACCCAAGTGTTATCACAAGATGACATTATTGAGACGAATTTTGATGAAATTAAATCAATTATTAGGAAACTCAAAAACATGAAGGCTCCTGGTAATGATGGAATTTTTAATATTCTTATTAAAAATCTTCCCGATGTTGCCTTGAGACTCCTGGTTAAAATTTTCAACAAGTGTTTTTCATTAGCTTACTTCCCAAAAAGATGGAAAAACGCTAAAGTAATTCCTATCCTGAAACCTGATTAAAATCCAGCAGAAACATCAAGTTATCGACCAATTAGCTTACTTTCTTCTATCAGTAAACTTTTTGAAAAAATTATCTTGTTGAGAATGATGTCTCATATAAATGAGAATTCAATTTTTTTACCAGAGCAGTTTGGATTTCGTCATGAACATTCAACTACTCATCAACTTGTAAGAGTTACGAACATGATAAAAGCAAATAAATCTTCTGGGTTATCCACTGGAGTTGCTCTTCTAGACATAGAAAAAGCATTCGACAAGGTTTGACACAAAGGTTTAATAGCAAAAATGTCTGATTTCCAGTTTCCTATTTATTTGATCAAAATGATTCAAAATTATTTAACTGATCGTACTCTTCAGGTTAGCTATCAGAATTGTAAATCTGAATTGCTACCCGTACGAGCCGGTGTTCCTCAGGGTTCGAGCGTAGCTCCAATCTTGTATATTTTCACTTCTGATCTTCCAAATCTACCCGTTGGTTGTCAGAAATCGCTATTCTGTGACGACACCAGTCTGTTAGCTACAGGTAGAAATCTAAGAGTGATCTGCAGTCGCCTACAAAGAAGTTTAAAAATTTTCAGTGATTATCTGTCAAAATGGAAAATTAAACCAAATGCAGCAAAAACGCAATTAATTATTTTTCCTCATAAGCCAAGAGCTTATTTTCTTAAACCAAACAATAATCACATTCTAAAATTGCATGGCTTGGAATTGACATGGTCTGATCAAGCTAAATACTTAGGTTTAACGTATGACAAAAACTCACTTTCAAGGATCACATTGAAGGAATCCAGGCAAAGTGTAATAAATATATTAAATGTTTATATCCTCTTTTAAACAGAAATTCTAAGCTTTGTCTAAAAACAAGTTGTCAATTTATAAACAAATTTTCAGACCAGCCATGCTTTATGCAGTACCAATTTGGTCAAGTTGTTGTTCCACCAGGAAGAAAACGCTTCAAAGGATTCAGAATAAAATTCTGAAAATGATTTAGAAGCGTCCTCCCTGGTTTAGTACTAATGAGTTATACAGACTCACAAATATAGAACCATTAGATGTAATGTCACATAATATTATAAGCAAATTCCGACAAAATTCGATGCAATCTTCAATTGAGCGAATCGATCTCTCTGTATTAGTTAGTAAGTTAGTATATAAGTTCCTTTTCCCCATTACACAATACAAGTAGGTTTAGAATTTTCCCTACACAAAAATCTCAGAATTGCGGAAGCAAATAATGTCCTCATGGTAATAACCAAATCATATATATAATAGGGCTGAAAAGTCACTACTTGTGGCTGAACACCCAATTTAAATCTTAATAATTTAATTTTAACTCATATTCCAATAAATAGTTATTTAAAAAAAAATGAAATTGGTTTATTAGCCAAAAACTCATGAGAAGTGTCAAAGCAAAACAATCCATTAAAAAGCTAAAAAGGACAGTATTGCTGAAACTGCTTGCAAATTGCTTTGATGTTTTTCGCAAGTGTTACGATATATCCATATATAAATTTCTAAACCGATATGTTAAAATGACGTAAACTCTCAGTGGAATTTGTATTTATTCAGAATTTGTGCGCATTTGAAGCGATTGTGCGTAATAATGTTTTTACGCGGAACAGTGAAGGGAGTTTCGAATGTTGCACTCTAATTGTATATGTCAAATGATGTTTTTTGTATTTTGCAACCTTCCGGGCTACGCCGTCCGGTGTACTACTTGTGTTCGGTTTTTGTTTTCCGAGTGCTCAAAGTTTTCAGTGAGAGAGTGGATTTCGCGAAGTCGAATGAAGATAACAGCGATTTAGAAGAAAAATTTTCAAAAAGAAGTTTTTGTTTCGTTTATGTCCTTTTCTCCAATACAACATCGTATTTATATCTGCCAATATAGAGAAAAACAACCGCGACTAATTTTTTTTCTGTAACAGTGTGCCATCTAGTGCCTAGTAGTCATTAGGGCATATTCAGTAGTGTTCTAGTTCTAGATGCATAATTTATGTCAGTTTTAAAATTTAAATCTAGAGTTTATAACAAAATAAACTGCCAGCACCAGAAGCGTTTTATCTGTGTTTCAAATATAGAAAAAAATAGAACGGCAGCGTATATCAGTTCTAAATTTGACAGTAGAACTGTTCGAATAAATAAAACTAAAACGGCTTGCTGGGGATACGTTTGTTTTAGTTTCAATTATATTATAGAACACCCGCTTGTAGTTTCACGAGCTCCCAATACTCTGAAAACCAAATCTACTATAGATACGAGAACCAACAGCAAAAATCATAGTGAATTGTTTTCTGTCAGTATCGATTCTCGAAGCTTCGATTGAATATCAACACTGCACAGTAAATTTTCACTGAAAACCGAAAATGACTAGAAGGATGAATGAAAGAAAGAGCACAATTGAGAAACTACTGTTCCGCTTATTTCGTTGACTATACATGGATTTTATTTTTAAAATTTGCTGAGCTGAAAGTGACATCTATTTCTCGTCATTTTCGTCAATTTTGAGTCAATAGAAATGATTTTATATTAGCTCACATGAGCTGAAAGCTGGGTGTCGGAAAGGGATAACCATACCCTACAATTTACTAAATATTTAAATTTGTTACTTTTATTATTCTAAAACCAAACTAAAAAGCGCTTGTTTGCTAGCCAGGCTTCCTAAGGTTTCGTTTTTGGTTCGATTGGCAGTCTCAATTGCTGAAAAATGTAGTGAAACTTTTCTACACCATAATAATTCAAATCTTGAGTTTATTGTGATGAAACCTGTCAGCATATTAGAATTTCAAATGAGGATGGTATCCTACGGCGTTGTTTTATTCATTGCTTATGAAATGATCTGTACAATGTTGGTACGTCGAATACGTTGACTATTTTCAAATCAGAGTTCCAAGCATAAAATTTATGTAGATTTGAATGTTTACATATCGTTAGAAAATTTGCTATGAAGTCGCGTTTCGTTAGCAGTTCACAACAGAACAAGATAGATTGAAACGTGACACTTTAACTATGTTCTACAGTTTACTTATGTGATTTTTATTGTTCCTGACAGACGAGCAACCATCACCAAAGAATCACTCAGCAGAACTGGATTTCTGTGTCGAAATGCTCCACCGCGGCCAACTTGCTCTCCGGTTCACGGAAATTTATTGTTGTTGGTTGATTTGGGCCAATAAGGAAGTGCTTGCTGGGTTTCATTGTATTCAGAGAATGGGTCACAGGCCGCCATAGCCATGTTCGGCGGATTTGTTTTTTTTCTCTTCTGAAAAGCCCCATACCTCGGCCGCCCGAATAATGAGATGTGTTTGTAAATTGTTGAATTATTGAAATGATGGGGGGTCGTTTCGTAGAGTAATGCTCTATTAATTGCGAGTTTTACTCCAGGGGACATCCCGTGGTAACGCAGATTGAAAAAAGTTACATTGAAATTGAAAAAAAATTGTTTCTCAGGTTTGTGCCCTAAATTTGGCTGCTCGTGTTAAGTTTGTATTTTTTTTTCAAACAAGTCTCGCCAATATAATTTAAGCTAAAAAGCTCTGCTAAAACCACGTTCTAATGGAAGTTTGATTTATTGAGTCAAACTCATTATTTTTAATTCACCAAAATGACAGATTGGGGAATTAGAACTCAATAGGTTATTCAGTAGTGGATATAGTGCTCGATATTTTCCGCACGGAAAGACCGAAATCAGCATCAACTAAAAAAGTCTTACTTTTGCTAAATTAGATTTTTTAATTCTCATTTCCCTAATAGTAATAAAATATTTATTGAAATGGCTATTTTTTTAGTTGAATTCACCAATTAAACGTGCTGTCATTTCTTAGCTAAGGCACACTTCATTTCCATTCAACTATTCTTTTAGTTTAATAAGAGATATAAAACGTTGTTTTCAACCAACATAAATGGTTGAATTGGATTCTGCAATTTGCAGGTATATGCCGCACTGTCACCGAAAAAACGTTAACACCGTAAGAGCAAATTCAGCAGCTGAAAGAAATCTGATTTTTGCCTGTTGGTTCTCGTATCTATAGTCAAGCGAATATTTTCATACAGGGTGAACTATCTAGACAGGACCAATTTAAATATTTAACAACACCGCCATTTTGCAGCCGAACAAGATTTATCTAGAGTGGAAGACAATGTCATTCATTGACAATATGGTCTGACAATATACAATATCAATACATCAAAAGAGGCCCTTTTTTGCGCATTTGGCGTTGTGTTTGACAATATTTCGGGCGTAACAGAAGCAATATTTCCTCCCATATTTTTTATAATACTTAAGTACAATACGATGTTCTCTCCTTGAAGAGCAATTCAATTTTTTTTTTATTTAAAAGGTATTTTTATTCAGGCCTATTTGCGTTACAGCTTTACGTGGCCGAATTAGCCGGCTTTTTAAATAATGTATTTTTTGAAGTGGATCTCGTTGTCACTCTTTCTCTAGGAGGAGAGGAGCTTCCATTTTCCTCCTGCGAGGGTTGAGGGGCACTTTGTTCGTGACTCGTCTCGTCATCCTGAGCTCGTTGCTAGTTGCTGTAGATGCGCCTTGTTGTACATTGGTTGCAGTTGGTTGGTTTGATGATGAAACAGGAGTACTGCGCTCACTAGTTTCCATTATTGAACGGTTGACCTTGTCTTTGGTTGAAGATGTCCTTTTCGTAGTTTCGGTGCAAGGTTTACCGTAGTGTACAGGTTGTTCACAAAACTGGCATGTAACCAGCTGATTTTCATAGGTAATCAGTGTTTTACACGGATGTGTCCCACCTTGACCACAAATGATGTAAGATGGAATTGCCTCACGTAGATGCATACGTACCACTCGCACGCCTTTCCGGATACCGGTGAAAAAATTCCGCCATACTTCCCTTTCGATGGAAAGGATTTCACCATACCGCGTAATATTCTCCCGAACGTACTGATCGGTGACCTGCGGGGGGAGGTCATGCACGCGTACTTCTATGGCATTGTCCACCATGTGCACAGGGATTTTGTATTTAATGTTATCACACTCAACACTGTGCACCTCGTTGTTAACCGAAGCAAATGCAATTGCATCGCTTTCACGTTTAAACATAATGTACACACAGTTAGACGCTTTGTTGAATTGAATCTCAGTTACTTTATTAGCGTCTAGATGCATTCGTTCTTTAAGTAAGATTTCAATTTCATTTGCTGCTGGTCTAACTTTGCAACGCTTGAAATCTATACAAATTGAATTTGGTCTTGTAGGCCAAGTTTCAGGCTTTGTTTATTCGTATTTGACCATTCCGTACACTCTATTGTTCACTGTACTGTATTGTCTTTGTTTCTGTTGTTTCGACCGTAAATGATTTGCGACCGTAAATGATTTTCGACTGCGTCGTGTGAGATGCGAGCACGAACTGGAATTCAATTGTTTCAACGGCGTCCCCATTAGTCCAGTCTTAGCAATGACCTCATCATTCGATGCAAATCTGCTTCCAGTAAGCTTCTGTTTTAACAATTAGAACAGAAAATAGTCGCTGCGAGCAAAACCTAGCGAATAAGGTGGATGCAGGAGCAAATCGAATTTAAATTCATGGAAGTTAGTTATCGTAATGATACGTTTTTTTTCTCTCTCGTGCAGAAAAGCTATGCAATCATTGTGAAAATCGGCAGTAGAACCGAGATCCAAAGGGTTGAGTGTCATGTACTATTCGGCTCAGCTCGTCGCGATCGTAAAATGTCTGTGTGTGTAAGTGCAAAAAGTATGCAATATGTTCCGGTACCGGAACTACAGGATGATACTGGCGAAAAGTGCCATCAACACATGCACTTAATTTTCTTGGAGGTGACTGAACCGATTTTTACAGTCTAAGATTCATATGAAAGGTCAAACTTTCCTATATAACGCTTTGAAATTTTATTTGGATCCGACATCCGGTTCCAGAGTTACAGGGTGGTGTTTTAAAAATAGCAAAAAATAAACACTCCATTCATGTAGATGGCTGAACCGATTTTTACAAATTTTTACGTCGAAGCAAAAAGAAGAAAGCTTCTTCTAAATTTGTCTCGTCCTATTTGAAAGTTGCTGTATCAGTTGCTGGCTAAACAACTCCTGCTCCCGCTTTCGAAAGCAAAAACTTCAAAACGGAGTAAATTTCATTTTTACAATGATGACCGAATGGAATTTCAAATTTTTTTTTCTCTATATACTGCTGCCAAATTTCATCTGGATCTTACTTCCGGTTCTGAAACTACAGGGTGTAGTGTGTTCAAAATTACAAACCATCATTTTGAGCGACAATGAAGAAATCGGAAGAAATTCTTCTAAATTTGGTCATTCAAACCTGCTTTGGACCGAAACAAACTTTTTTGTTTTTATTCAAGATTCAATGGAAAGTTTTTTGAAAAATGCTATAGTACTATTTATGAGAGTTTGAATAACATAAGAAAGGCACCATCAAATCATGGATTAAAGCAGGTTTTTTTAATTGTTTATTTAGACCACGATATGTTTTTGATCGGTACTCGTACGTGGTACGTGATAATCATATTACTAACAATTTTTTTCATACTTGATATATTTACGATGTCAGCTATCTCTTGCTACTACACTTTTCGATTTTCTATAAAGATGGAATGAACTTCTGACACGATTTCCGGAACAATAGTCTCATTTTGACGATCAGAGTGTGGTGCATCAACGGTGTTTGCACGACCACGTCCAAATTCAGCATACCAGTCACTAATTGAAGATTTGCTTCGAGCAGAGCCCGGATAAGACTTACCGAGCCTTTTCTTTACTCACGAAATTGTTTTTCTCCATTGTTTCTAAATTCCAAAAGGTAGTGTGAAAGATTGAACAATAGCTAACAACTAATATACAGATTGTAACGAAATTTTGACAGATGACATCACAGGATGGATTTTTGATTAGTGACGCCATTTGTTTGTTAGACCGGAGACTTATTGACCAACGTTTGATTTTTTAAGAGGGATTGTATTTGATTTTCAGGAAAACAATTGAGTAAACTGATGAAATCTTCATTGAAATCGATAGAACGATGAATATAATTTAATGTTTGAGAATGATTTAATGCAAATGTTGGCCGCGTCTCCGCTTTAGATGGTCCACGCGCACGGTTTGGCACATTCTCTTCAACATATCGGCCGGTATTTCACGAAAAATGCCACTGGCCCATAATACACACTAAACAGTGACTTTTTTGGGATGCATCGGTAGCATTTGCAATACTTCTGGCTAGTCTTTACTCCAGATGCGGCAATTTTGCTTGTGGACGTATCCTTTCATCCAGAAATGAGCTTCGTCTCTGAACACCATTTTTCGATAAAAAAGTGGACCTTCCACCAACTTTGTCAGCGCCTATTCATGATTAAATTATAGGCCGAAGGATGATTCATGATTAAATTATAAACCAAGCTGAACAAATTTGACACTGACACAAGATATGATTCACGCGTTATTTGAAAAAAAAAACAGCGATGCCAAAAAGATACCAGCAAAATATCACCCTTTATCCAATGGATTGCCGCAAAGTGTATGATAGAAATTGGAGTATTCGCTATGAATTTTCGCGTCGCTGTAATGGTAGTTCTGTTTTTTCGTCATATAAATTTTGCTAGAATATTACTCTTCGGGATACTATTTGCAATCTATAAAACAATGCACAGTGGGAAAAAATCTATGAAAACTCGCAAAGAATTCTGTAACTCATGAACTAATTGAGATAGGCAAACAGACTGAAGCATTTCTTATGTAAAAATGTCCAAGGAATTCAGTGGAATGGTATACACTGGCCGCACGAATCGCCATCCTGCTCGTTTTACCCCAAATGTACAGCAGTTTTGGGGTTTCCTATAACATTCGCTCTGTAACTTGAAAAGAAGTCGAGTGCGGTATTCTGGAATAGCCTACTTTCATGTAAAAAAGTCTGGAGAATCGATCAGAACAATCCACACTCTCCGCACGAAACGTTTTGGTGGCTATTTTACCCCAATTCCTCCATTTCATGATATCTTATTGTAAATCGTCCTTAAATCTCGGTAAAACTTATGGGAAGTTTACTAAATCCAGCTTATCTTATGTAAAAAAGTCTGTAGAATCGAATGGAAGAACCTACACTGGCCGCACGAAACGTTTTGATGACTATTTTATCACAATTCCTCTATTTCATGATACCTTGTTGTAAGTCATCTTTGCATCTTGGTGGAACTCGTGGAAAGTAATCTGGAGAATCAAATAGAATAATTTAAATTTACCGCATGGATCGTTCTTTAATATCATATGATTTCTTGATAAAAAAAATTCTGGAGTTCGGAGAATGTAGAATAAAAACGTGTATTAAACCCACGGAGTTCAATCACTATCATCATCATCAAAGGTACAATCGCCATCAGTACAGTCACTTTGTTCGTCGTAACTAAAAGGCATGCTAGTATGTTTTTCTGCATCGGAGTCGATGTACTCATTCATCTGGTCTTCAACATCTTCATCGAATTCTGATCGTTTAGAGGGACTTTTCATTTTGTACGCCAGGTATGACATTTTAGGGTCGGACCAGGTTAAAGCAGCTTTTATCATGTCTGTTAAATTATCTTCGGCGGACGTTTTTTTTTTCGAAAGATGCGAACGATAAAAGTTATGTCGCTCCCCGGATTGCTTTTCAACATAATTCATGGTGTATGGCTAAAAATAATAAATAATATCTAGAAACTATAATATATTTGTTACAATAAAAATTACCAATGCAAACTCTGCCAAATGTTGGTACTTATGGATACTCGATGGTAGTTGTTTTATGAACGGATATTCTTCAAAAAATTATCTTTCTAGAGCTGCTTTACTTTATCTGGTTTCAGCTTACGGGATAATAGTGCTAGGCTGCTAATTATTCTGAAATTCTTCACCAATTCGACGCTTTGTTCCAGCAAATTCCTCCGGCTTTTCAAGTAGGTCGCCGGACATATTACCATTGTTGGACGATTAATGTTCATTTTAAAACATGTTTCGAGTGCATCTGCCTGGAAGCGTGCTTCTTTCTTCACGTCAGGGTGACTTTGAGCAGGATTCCCAGGAACTGCCTTCTTTGCTGCATTCCGCATCATCCATTCCACTGCATTCAACCGGGCATGGAAAAACGATGGGTCTATTCGCTTTTCAATTCCAAAATACGGTGGACACAGCGGGCAAGCATGCGTATTCCTATTGCCCACAATCGCATTTGCAGCTCTCCCATCAATCATTGAATAAATTGCTTCCGCTTTCTGTTGATGTCGAGGCCCGTTTTTGTTCTTACGTCGTCGAGTTCCATGATTCGTTCGATATCATTTGTGATTATGTTAAGTCTCGAATCGAAATTTTCACCGACAAATATCCTGCATTTTCATTGGGCTCGGCAATTCGAGGAATTATATTGTTACGAAAGGCCATAACGTCCTTCCAGGGAGCCAACTTTTTCTCCATTCCACTCTTCACGAAGCTAGTGATTCCTGTGGACTTGTTCTTTGTCAGACCCAATCGTGTCTTCATCATCAGACTATCTTCAATTGAAGGTTGTCTAACTTCGGGATCTGACAGTTTCTCTAAAGCTGCTTTTGCCCATGCTTCGCCACCACTTCTCAGCATTTTCAACACCCGTTTAGTAGCCAAATCGCTATTTTTATATGCAGCTGATTGTGTTGCTCGCAACAATTCTTCTAATGAATGTTCCTGTGACAACTTACGAGTATGAGTTTCTCTACTACGATTTATTACATCTTCACTAGCTGTTAAGTTTTGGTTTAAAAAGGCTAGCACATTCTCGCTGTCCCGATTTTTCAAATAAACTTCAACGAGCTCTCGATTGGAAAACATTTTGATTCAATCCAAATCCAAAGTGAGAATGACAGAAAGAATAAACGTGTGATGCAAGCGAGGGATACGAAAAGTTCAGTTTGGAATGACGTAACAAAAAACTAAAAGTAATGAAATGTAATAGAATGAAATAAAATAAATAATAAGAATTCTGTTTGGTAGTAGTTAGAAATTTTAGATAAAGAATGTAATTAAAATATGATAAATGCAATAAAAATGTAATTAATTTTGAAATCGAACATGTAATAAATTAGATCTTCGTGCCCCTTGGACGCAAGGTTCATCAAATGTGCATATCTATGTGTGAGTGGAAGGACTTGTTATGCACGGAGAACTTTCGTTACTCAAATTGTAGGTAAAAATCACCATCGCAAAGTTCATGAACCTAAAATTAGGTAATTTTCTCTTCTTACAATCAAGTCAAGTATATATTATTCTATTCGATTCTCCAGACATATTTCTATAAGATTAGCTGTCTATAATGAACATTCGATTAGGTTCCTTTAAGATTTGAGGGTGTATCGAGATCTCACGAAATGGAGGATTTGGGGTAAAATAGCTACCAAAATGTTTCGTGCGGCCAGTGTAGGTTCTTTCATTCGATTCTCCAGACTTTTTTTTACATAATAAAAGAAAGTTTTTGTATGCTTTCAACGTGGTTCGCTTAGAACTTAAGGGTGATTTAGATGAAAATTTCACATATTGGAGGAATTGGGATAAAATAGCCACCAATACGTTTCGTGCGGCCAGTATAAGTTCTGGCATTCAATTCTACAGACTTTTTTCATAAGATAAGCGTGATTTAGTAAACTTCCAATAAGTTTTACCGATATTTAAGAACGATTTACAATAAGATATCATGAAATAGAGGAATTGGGGTAAAATAGTCACCAGAACGTTTCGTGCGGCCAGTGTACACTCTTTCATTTGATTCTGTAGACATTTTTACATACAATTAAGCTATTTCAGTAGACCGCACTCGATTTCTTTTCAAGTTACAGAACAAATACTACAGAGAACCCTAAAACTGCTGGGCATTTGGGGTAAAACGAGCAGGATAGCGATTCGTGCGGCCATTAAAAACCATTCCATTGAATTTCTTGGATTTTCTTACATAAGAAAAACTCTTGTTTGTTGCCTTTTTCCATGGTTCCCGATTTCTTTGCGGGTTTCCTGGGTTTTTCTCCCACTGCACAGTGGTTCAAAAGCGCAATTTCACGCTCTTAATTGATAACTGATAGGAACGTGGTTTTTGAGGTACAGTATCTTCAGCAAAGTTACTCAGAATGATAGACGCCACCTTTTGGCAAATTTTATTTATGTGATTAATCTCCCTAAAAGTGAGATAAAAATATTATTTTAGTTCAGAGCCAACATAGGGGCTAAGTTACTTCGACAAAATTGTGCAGAAAGTAATTTCCAACGAATTTGCAGAAGATACTATTACCGTAACTTGAGTGTAATTCATGATATAATGTATTTTTTGAAAAGGGTGTCCTAGAACCAGTTTTTGTAAGAAAACACATATTTTCAATTTATATGAGTTTTTCATATTATACAAAGTTTTTCATAACTAAAAACTACACAACTTTCTCAAACATACTATGCTACTATCATTTCAGTTTAATGAAATAGAGCCATTTTTCATGTTTTTTTTAACAAAATTTCTACTTGTCTATCATCAAAAGGCGCAGATAGGGGCAGATGAGACTACTTACATATTAAACTACTTCAAAAGAGCTTTCATACCGTGGTTGAATTACTCGTCTGCGATCGTCTGCAGGCGAGATATGTTCTTTTCAAATATCCTTGTCCCTGACATTTGCAATGATAAGGTTCACTTCATGTCAGATCAGATTTCAGTATATATTCGTTACCATGGTAACTCTCACAATAAATGATTTTTATGGACATCGAAGTATACAAATAGAAAAGTTTAGTAATCACTACAGACGTTTTTTGAAAGTAAAATAAGAAGCCACGACTTTTAAAAAAGGCAATCATCATGTCGAGTTGCGTTATGTCATTTTTTGGTAAGTTTTTCTATAGAAAAGCTCTTCAGATAAGTTTCTTTCATACAGATTTCGAGAGTATTATACACGCGAGCAATACAGATCACTTACGAATCGGGATCCCATGAATTAGTTATTAGTTTCATCGGATCCCTTGGCTACAAATACTCGTGAATGGCTGTCCAAGAAGAATCTGTTGGACGATGCTAAGAGTATTTTAGCTGGTTAAGAACATTATCAGGTATCATAAATAAATACAAATAACTAAAAAATGAGATTTGATTATACTTTTCTCTACCAGAAGATGACATAACTTAATTCGATTTGATAATTGCTTTTTTTAAAAGTCGTGACAAAACAGTTACTAAACTATTCATATTTTGTGAGAAGTACCATAGTAATGAATATATACTGAAATCTGATCTGACATGAAGTGAACCTTATCATTGCAAATGTCAGGGACAAGGATATTTGAAAAGAACATATCTCGCCTGCAGACGATCGCAGACGAGTAATTCAACCACGCTATAAAAGCTCTTTTGAAGTAGTTTAATATGTAAGTAGTCTCATCTACACCTTTTTGCGCCTTTTGATGATAGACAAGTAGAAATTTTGTTAAAAAAACATGAAAAATGGCTCTATTTCATTAAACTGAAATGATAGTAGCATAGTATGTTTGAGAAAGTTGTGTAGTTTTTAGTTATGAAAAACTTTGTATAATATGAAAAACTCATATAAATTGAAAATATGTGTTTTCTTACAAAAACTGGTTCTAGGACACCCTTTTCAAAAAATACATTATATCATGAATTACACTCAAGTTACGGGAATAGTATCTTCTGCAAATTCGTTGGAAATGACTTTCTGCACAATTTTGTCGAAGTAACTTAGCCCCTATGTTGGCTCTGAACTAAAATAATATTTTTATCTCACTTTTAGGGAGATTAATCACATAAATAAAATTTGCCAAAAGATGGCGTCTATCATTCTGAGTAACTTTGCTGAAGATACTGTACCTCAAAAGCCACGTTCCTATCAGTTATCAATTAAGAGCGTGGAATTGCGCTTTTGAACCACTGTGAACTGTGCAATGTGGCAGCGAGACTTATGAGGTGATTAAAGACTGTCCCAGAATGTATGGACGCACTTTGATTTCGCTGTAAATAATTCACAAGTGTTAGATATCTAAATTTTATTCGATATACTGATAATATTAGACTACAACAACAGAATATTATTCTCAACATTTGCTACTTAGCCATTGTAGACTAGCTGACGCACCTTTTTGCGAACGATCCTCATTAAATTCCGTACAGACTTCTTGGCGACAAGTTTTGACTTTTTTCCAATCTTTTTCGAACTTTTGAATGGTTTCGGCTCCCGGCACATGTTTCCTAAGATGTGTCTTCGGTAATGCCCAAAATTCCTCAATTGGTCGAAGCTGTGGGCAATTTGGTGGATTATGTCTTTTGGGACAAAAGTGACATTTTTGGTAGTATACCATTCTACCGTTGATTTCGAGTAGTAGCAAGAAGCAAGATCTGGCCAGAAGACAACAGGATCCTTGTGGCTTCGAATCATGGGTAGAAGTCATTTTTGTAAACCTTCCTTGATGTATATTTCGCTGTTCATTGAAGCAGTCGTGATGAAGGGTTTCGAAATCTTACCGCAGCTACAAATTGCTTGCCAGACCAAAGCTTTCTTACCAAATTTTTCGACTTCAAACGATGTCTTGGATTAGTTTAACACTTACCCTTCTCGCACCGTATAATATTGTGGTCCCAGCTTTCGAAATCTCGGCCTGATCGATGCTTCTTGTTTCGGACTACGTTTTGGTTGTTTCTGCTTCTTATAGGTTCGAAGATTCAAACGTTTTTTAGCACGAAGAACATTTGACTTCGAAGTGCCCACACTCCTTCTTTTACTCGAACGCCTTCAGTATACGTTTATTCAACGGAGGGTAAGCAGGACTTTTTTTCGCCCCGTTTTCGGTTTATCCTCAAAGGTGTTATCCTCACCGAACTTCCTGATTGCATTTCGCACGGCTTTTTCACTTACTCCTTCCATTTTTGCTATCTTTCTTAGTGACAGTCCGCGTTCTGTGCACCATTTGTAAACAACAGAACGCAGCCATAAAAATTGCGTCCATACTTTCTGGGATAGTCTTTATTGTTACAGTTACCCTAAAAATCACTAAAAATAACATGGACTGATTATAACCTTACGAAAAATCGAAACAAAATCATCATAATTTCGATAAAAAATACTATGACCCCGGCGAATAACCTGATTACTTGTGGGTAGTCGAGCCATCATCTTACAATCAATAATTTAATGGATAATCCCATTAAATTTGAAGTAACCCGAGTAATCCTTAATGGAAGCTACATGTAATACAAGTTATAGGAAAATTTTCGCCCTCTCTATCAGGGTTCAGCCGTTGTCTTCTTGTCATTCTAGTTAATGAAGCACATAAGACTCAATTCCTCCGCTGGGAGAGGTTACGAACGGGGCTCGTCAATTCGTCATCCGGATTGGTTGGACAATCAGATCGAACCACAGATCGCGATGGCAGAAACGTCCTTGAACGGAACAACTTTTTACTACGCTTATGGGCTGAAGTGTGCTGAACCCCGTGCAATTCTGGTTCACATGCGGAGTTGCCGGAGTTTGGCGTTGATACCTTTTGTTGGGCTTGGTAGCATTTACCGACCGATCGACCGTGTATAAATTTCCAATGATATTGCAAGAACCGCCGCCTCTGTCCAAAAGGGAGGAAGCCAATGCAATGCAATGGTAAGGGGAAACTCCACATATGGAAAACCGGCATGAAATGCCACTTTTTACGGTTTTTGATTATTATTTGCTTCTCTTTGCAGGTCGGTCGTTCGGTTGGCTTGAAGCCTTTTGATCGCTTCAAGTTGTCAAAATCGTAGCGTCGTTTGCGGGGCTGCTGCTGGTTCTTTTTGAGTAGTTCACATTCCAGTTCCATACGGTAGGGGGAAGTAGAAATGTGGGCACGTGGATTTTGATGGGAATCCATTTGTAATGACAGTTCGGTCAACTTTCAAAATTAGAACTATTAGAAGCTAGTGACGGTGATGGTGTGCTCCGATTATGATTCAAGGTCGATCGTTCTTTGCGAGTGTTCAGATGGAAATAAACTGCGCTGGCACAAGATACCGGTCATTCGTATAAGGGAAGACTGGTTGAGCCTGAAAACCACTCTCAGTTCTGTACTATTTTTTTAAAGGTGCTACGCCCTGCTGCGTTGTTTCAACCGTAATGATAATTGTGAGGCACAATAAGAATGAATCCCGACAGTTCCATTTATCATAATTTACGTCCAAGTGGGCAGATTAATTGCCTATTTCTGGTACGGAATTTAATCCGCAAAGATTTGAATGACTACAATCGGAGCCGTTTCGTGGTGTTGTGTTTACCCATTCTAATGTCCAAACTGGGCCCCGGATTGATTGTTTGGACAGCACCGGTACCGTTGATCTGCGCTTGTACCGTTTGGACCAACATTGCAAATATCGGACGCACCTTCACTTTGCCTACTAATGGGAGCATTCAGTTTCGTAATCTAGATCACATTCCTGCATTGAACAGTGCCTACCACTTCTGGTACACGTTCTGGGTTCGGATCAATAAAAGTAAATGTTTTCAAGTGCCACAGGCGACCTGAACAAGCATCAGTTGCGAGTTGCGAGTTGTTGAGTTGAGGGGAGTGAATGCAAACATGTCGAAACACATGTGGGACGGGTTTTGCCGGACGCACACACGGACGGTGAGGTGGGACGGTGACGGTGAGAGAGCTTGTCGGAATCTGGAAAATGTTAAATTAAGCGGAATAATAGGGCCGTGTTCTGATGCCAGACTGTACGCAAAGTAAGCGCAACGAGCTAGGAAATGTAGGAACTGATCTTGATGCCCGATCTAGTGCACTTGAGGACGTGATATTTCAATCATTCAAGGAATGCCATTGGGGCGCACTGTAAGCTTACAAGATGCAGACAGGAGCTAAATTCCCCCCTCCTGCGTGGTGGTGTCTTCGTCTGAGTGGGTTGTGTGGATCTGATCGGGTTAAAGGATTGGTGGTTTATTATTAACAAGTATAAGACGGCTGGATGCCGACCACCATTGGTTTGATCTTCGTCAAGCACTGAAAGAGAACGATGCGTTGAGTGTTTGGCACGTCCCAGCCAGGAATGCAAAGCTTCTCGTACGAGGTGCGGAGCAGCATTTCATCATCCAATTGACTTAGGCCACGAACATTTCTCTGATCACTGTCCGTACCCGCGGCCGAAGGGGTATGCAATGAATATTAATGATACTAACGAATGCAGTGAAACAATTCCATCACAATCACGATCACTTGCTTACTCGCTTCAGCAGCCGCAAATTTATTCCAAAATGCCGTTTCATCCTTAAATAGATTGCTTTCAAATAGTTGCCCTAATATATGGACGTAGTAAATTTATGTGTGCCGTGTGTGTGTGGTTTTTAAGTTTGGGTTTTTTGTTTCCTTTTTTTCTACTAACCTTT
The DNA here is from genome assembly GCF_030247185.1 of Malaya genurostris. Classification (NCBI taxonomy): domain Eukaryota; kingdom Metazoa; phylum Arthropoda; class Insecta; order Diptera; family Culicidae; genus Malaya; species Malaya genurostris. The sequence goes on from NC_080571.1 coordinate 73,912,654, forward strand.
CACCTCACCGACCGACACGGATCCCTGTAGACACCGAGAAGTCCGGATATTTTCGAAATATCACCCCGTCCGTTCTCGGCGACGCCGCAGCCCAACTCGGGCTTCCAGTACTCGCGTGGATCACTACGAAATGAGTATTTTAGCGGTGTATTACCGACCTCGAACAGGAACTTCCCCGGGGTTAGCGGTGGACATCTTGTTCCTAGCAGCAGCAGCAGCAGTGGTACCAACAGTGGCAACAGTTTTCGCCAGTCGCAGAGGAAAAGCCCATTCAGTAGCAGTGCCACCGGGACCAGTTTGACTAACGTTGAACCGTTATCGACCGAAGGACCTCAGGTGAGTAAATGTAGAACTTTTGCTTCCGTTTTTTTTATTTGACGTGTATTTTATTTACTGATTGCTCTAGTTGTAGAAACTAGTTATGTGCTGCAATGATTTTGCTTGTTGTGATATTTAGATTGCGGTGGTTATGTAAGTGTGCGTATGTGCGCTAATGGTAGTTTGTGATAGTTTATCTGATCTTAACTGTTTTGAATTGAGCTAGAGGTGTTCAGTATGGTAAGGAATTATTTAAAAAGATGACAGAATTTTTAAGACAGCTAGTATGGAAAATAGGGTTTTTTTAAGAGCTTGCTAATTTGAAATTTAAATAAAACACATGCCAAATTATAAAATGAGCATTTTTTTTATTTGGAATTAATTTCTTTGCATGTAACATTTAAATATGATTTCGGGCATATGGCAGCCATGACTATTTTTCACAAAGATCATTCTGGGCAGTGCGGTGTAATTTCATTTTCAATCGAATGATATCAGATGAAAATGAAATGTAGTATGGCCACTGACCGTCAGCAAATCGATAAAAATTCATATGACTTTTGCTGTCATTTTCAAGTGAAGCTCCCAAAATTCATCGTCAGTTGAATAATCGTACCTAGTCATTTGAAGTTTTGCTTGCTCAGTTTCAAGTGCCAAGTAGCCTAGCTGCTTCATTGTCTTCGCTGTTGGTAGTGAGCAGGTTCAAATGAATAGAATTGTAAATGGAGTAAAGTATTAAAAATGATAACTGAAGGAGAAAATTTTTAATTTATGTGTATTCTGTAATTCATTTTTTAGCAGGTGTGTTTCATCTATTATCTTGAAATAATTCGAATGTTTACGTAAACCTCATTTGAAGGTCGCTCAAGAGAACAACTGACGGTGGTTATACTGAGCATTGTTTGGAAGAGAATCGATTGAAGAACTGAATGCTGCCGGTTCGGTACGTCAGCGAACGTTGTGTGTGTCAGAGTGTGAAGTTTCAATTGAATTGAATGAAGTTTTACTGCACTGATTCTGGTGGTTCAATTTTAGACTACTTTTTCAAACATTTGAGAGCGTATTTCAGCAATGACAGGTTGATAATTGATTTCCAAAGCATCAATCGTTACTGATTTATCCACATAAACCAATGACTTCACGTATCACACGAACGCGGAGGCCAATTCACCGGCCCATTTCTCGAAATATTGTCATTTAAATGTTCTTTCAATATCCATATCTTGATATAGATTTTGTAACAAAAATTCATTGATCATCGTTCTGTATCGATTTCCATTCACGGTAACGCGTCATCCTTCCCCTTTTTTGATAAAATAGTGTTTTCTTCGATACTGGCCTGAACGACAGCAATATTTTCTTCTAAACGCACTCTTCTCATTCTTGTCGATGGCTGGGCATCCAGTAGAGTGAATGTAGACCGAAATTTGGTAATTACGTTATTTATGGTAGTCTCAGACAGACGATTATGTGCATCATAAAATTCTCGAAGTTCTTTAAAACTGTTGAACACTGATTTCGAAAATAAATTTCCATGATTTGGAAGCGTTGTTCTGGAGTTAACCTATTCATGATGATTTGCCAAACAATACTGAATAGAGAGGTAACTTTACATTGTCAAAACAACCTCCAGACAATAGAGTAATCTCTATTGAAAAAACACAAGCCTCTTAAAACAACATCCTTTATAATTTTATCGTCCGTCAGAAAAGGACCAATCCGAAAAAAAAGTGCTTTCTTCCTTCGTTTACTTCCTTTTTCGATTGTAACGTTGCTATAAAAGAAATTTCCCAAAAGCTTCCAATATTAATCGAAAGCTTATGGATTCGACTTGAAAGTTATGCGAAGTGTTGGGTGGCAAATATAAAATTAATTTTGTAATTCGCGAAAGAAAGGTAAATGCAAAGAAACTGCCATTTTCAGTTTTTCGTGGACAATCGTATTATTTGATTGAATTTGAGGATTATATCTAGGCGGAGAAAAATATCTGGTCAAAAAGAGAGCTTGTTGCGTTTTTTTAAGTTTCATTATAAAAATGGCAATGTCATGATTTTAGCTAATGGAGAGCTTCTTGTTTTTTTTTTCAACTCAAAGTCGAATCGAGGTCATTTTTTGATTCCCTCGACTGAAATGAAGCATACCGATCAGAAAAAAACTTGAGCCGAAAAAAACTAACGCGTTTTGTCGGTTACGTCTCTTATACCATCATATCTCCGGAACCAAAACTCACATATATTTGATTTTCGAACTTAATCAATGACCTACAAATAGCTTTCAAACGGGCCTAGACTTGTTAAAATCGTTTCAGCCATCTCCGAGAAATTTGCACGGTAAAAAAACAACACGTTTTGTCGGTTACGTCATTTATACCATCATATCTCCGGAACCTGAAGTCACAGCCTCTTGATCTTCGAACTTGATCAATGGCCCAACAGTAGCTTTCAAACGAGCTTAAGTTTGTTAAAATCGGTTCAGCCATCTCTGAGAAAATTGAACGGTAAAAATATTTTAGAAAAGTGCACACACACACACACGGAGGCGAACGGTACATAACACTATGGGTCTCCGAGGCTCCGTTCGAAAGTCGGAATTTTCCAGCAATTCTAATACCTTTCTATAGAGAAAGGCAAAAAACCTTTTCTAATCCACCTAGTGGTGTAATGATGCTTTTCTCATGTTACATATATTTTCAAAAACATCACTAGAAGATTCTGTCAAGATTTTTTTTTCAACTATCTTTTGGTATAAACACCCATGATCTTTTCAATTTGTAAACAGTTATGTCAAGATAAAATAAATTTAAATGTGGCAACCCTACACGCTACACATAATTGAACAAAGCACGCTGTGTGCTAGGCGGTGGCGTTTTCTTCTTACCTACCAGCACGTATCGATGCGTACCGGTTTTGAATCATTATGTATGACAGTTTGAATGTTTTGATACTCATTGCCGTATAATTTCGGAACCGAAAGTCGGATCATGATGAAATTGCACTGTATCTTGAGGGACGCTAAGAGCTTAAATTTGAATCATGATTTGTGAAAAACGGTTTCACCGTTGCTGAAAAATCGAAGTGTGTTTCGTTTTTTGAGCTTTTCTTCACTATTACCAATGGTTTTGGAAGCGGAAACCGGGGACTAGTAGTGTATTTACCAGTAAGTTTTATAAAAATTTGCACCTCGTTTCGCCATCGCTTGTGAAAAAATACTCATGAAATAGAAAATATTTACTAATCGCACTGTAATACTGGAACCGAAAGTCGGATTATTTATGAACTATTTAAAGAATTTCAAGACCTTTTGTTTGCATTTTGGTTTGTAAAAATCGGTTCAGAAATTTAACACAATAAAATAAAACAACGAGTCAAATTTTTTAAACAACTTATTAAATACGTTGCTGTTATACCTTATACAAGTTCTATTATCTCTTAGATGCGGAATAATAACAAAACAAGCTATTACACCAAACTGAAGCATTACTTTGCTATTAAAATAATAAAATAGTATTTAAATAAGCATTGATAGCAAAATCAACTATTACTATGATATTAGTTCGCTATTGCTTTTTATTCGGGATATTTTAGGAACAGCATTAAGCATTGATCGAAGCAAATGCAAATCGGTTGGCATCAAGTCGGGCCACAACGTGAGGCCAAGCGTTGTCGTGATGAAAAAAGGACGGATTCGTTTTTGCCTTTCCCATATAGGAAGGCTATAGAATCACTGTGAAAACCGAATTTTGAATCGAGGCCCGGAGGGTCAAGTTATATGAAACATTCGACTCAGGTCGTCGCGATCAGAGAATGTTTTAGATACAAATGAAAGGATTTTCGATCCCATAGACTACTATTAAATTTTATTCGGATAGAGCATCCAAGTCGGGTGTAACTGGATAAAATGTGCAATTAAAGACGGCTAGGTAATGTCAGAGACATAACTGGATGACGTGAATATAATTAAAACTGACGTGTTTTTCCACACTTCCAAATATCGATAATCGTACGTACTATTTGATTGATTGTGTGAGTTTTGCAAACTTTCAATGCTTCATTTGCCGAAGCACACGAGAGCAAAAATTTACAGGGTTGTGTACGGGACAAGACCGATTACGTTGAAATTTAATATGCAATGTTTAAATCCATTCATAAATTCATTTCTATGGGAAATATCCACAAAAAATTTTTGTCGTTTGTTTGCTGTTTTAAACAATCGATATTATTCTGTGTGTACATAAACTGCTTCGCGAGCAACAACTCCGCCCCGAAACGGAACATGTAAATTTTTATTTACAACTTCTATCTACGGTTCTTGATATAAAATTGATTTAAAAGAGGTTTGAATATTTTTCAGTTCTTTTGTAAAATGATGCTAGGTGAAGTATTGTCATCATGCAAAGATTTTGGTATGAAATAAAAAATGAACAATATCGCTATAGGCGAAAAAACCAATTATGACAGCATTTTGATTATAAATCGAATGACTAAATTGATCGTCGTTAGTGCCTGTTTTATAATATATAAAACGTGTCGTAAGCTAACTACGCTCAATCACTGAAAACATTACGTATTTCTTCGCGTGTTTTCATACATGTGTCGGTTTTGCACGATGCGCTTTGTGCGACGATTCGTTCAATGCATCCGGTTAGAATTTGGTTCGCCTTATTTTGGCACTGAATTTTCCCTTAATGCTCGTTCATACCAAACATTTTAGAAAACTTCGCTTTTGAATTATTTGTGATTATCTCGTACTACTAAAAATTTTGTCCCAAACTGTCGAACATATTCCCGATAGTATGGAGAAAAAATTATGTTGCTGTGTTTATTACAACCAAAGATATTCACGTTATAGTTCTGCCCAGAGTGAATTTTGAAAATTCGCTCCATAGCAAAGTAAGACGTATTCACGGTCAAATTTACTCAAATTTAATGCAGATGTAATGAACAATAAAATACCGTACACCACTTGCACACCCTGAAGTCAACAAAACGCATTCAAACCAATTCACAAAAAATCGAATTAAAAAATGCCGAGCAAAAGTATGCGAAAATTGTCTAACTAGAATCTATTAGACTGTAAACCTTCACTTAACTTATTATTTGCACGATTTTCATATTTTAACATATAACGAATTCATTTAAAGCCCTTAGAAGGGCTGATTCGTAGAAATTGACGGTCGTTGTTCACTTTTCCGTGTATTTTGCTCCAATGCAAACGATCAGTAGCTGGATGATGCAATCGCTCTTGTTTGAAGCGAAACTCGCCCTGCGGACGTCCCGCAGCAAACTTGCTTCCTGTGAGGATTGATTCAAAACTGAAGTAATATGTTTTCGTTGGCAGCGTTTTTCACAAATGGCCATATACTGGAACTGGAGCTGAACTCTGGACCTTTCATCTCGATCCGTCCTCCGGTTCCGGAATCACAGGCAAAAGTATAAAAATTTCGTTTTCAAGCGCGTGTTTTCAAACATGATAAGAAAAAATCGAGTCAAACACTTGTAACTAGCCGTATAATTACAATTGGACAGGTCTGGTTAGTTGATGACCAAACACATTGGTATTGGTTATACGGAATCTACAGAAAATGAATGGTTTATATTCCCATAAGTAAGTGTAGAATTCTGTCTGGATACAACTTCCGGTTTCGAAAATAGAGGTTTAAATGTCTATGTAATTGCAACCCGTCATTTAGTGCGATAAAACAAAAAGAAACCTGTTTCAATCCACCGATTGGTGCCACCTTTTTTCTAATCTTCAATAAAAACAAAAAAGTTTTGATTGGGAATACACTAGCATAACCTTTTCAAATTTTTCATCAGTTTTGAACCAAGTTTATAGGAATTCTTCTTTTTTCCATTTTCGCTCTAAATGACGGTTTAAAATTTCAAACACATGTCACCCTGTTGCTTTGGAACCGAAAGTCAGATTCGAACAAAAGTCAAAAGCAGTATATTTTTTATAGACGTAGACCTTTTTATTTGAGCCAGTTGGTGAAAATCGACTCAGCAATGAAGAGAGTTTTTTAGTTTTCGGCCCAACCTTTCCGGTACTTCCGGAACTGGGAGTTGGAATTCGGTACTTTTAAATTGAAGAAATTTCGAGTCAAATTTTGAAAACTTTTTACGTTTTTCACATGTTACCCAAAATCACCGTATTTGGTCATACACTAACCATGTCTTCCTAATCCTAATTTGTTCGATTTTTGAGAGTCATGTATACAAACACAATCTTGAATATTAAATTTTTATACCTATAAGTCGTTAATACCGGAACCGTAAGTAGCATCCGGATGAAACTCTAAAGATTTATAGCGGTCTCTGAGTAAATCGAGTGCACTTTCTCAATTTATTTTGCACATTTCACCCGTAACTCTGGAACCGGAAGTTCGATCCGAATAAAATTCAACAGACCATTTATTTGAATATAAGTTTTGTGAAAGTCGGTCCAGCCATCTCCGTGAAAATCGAATGCACATTTTTGTTACATACACACATACATTACCACACAGTAATTTTGCGTACTTGACGAATTGAGTCGAATGGTATATGACACTCGGGGTTCCGAGCCTCAGTTTTTTTTTGTCGATTTTCACAGTGATTGCACAACCTTTCTATATGAGAAAAGCAGAAAGGTAATAATCTTTTTAAATTTGGCTCAAAGTTGTTTCAAGGTATAGGTTATTGTAGTTGCTGCTGCTTTTGTCTTTTGTTCGGATCTGACTTCCAGTTAGGGTACAATAGGGTGAAGTGCGTTCAAAATTTCAAGCTTAAAAAAAATTAAAATTAAAGGGAGGAAATGCATTGAATTGATCTTAACTTGGCTCAATATTGTTTTTAAATTGTGAATTCATAGGGGGAGAGTTGGCATCACAGAAAGAACGATGTGGTGCTCAAATGTTGCTTTCAAAAAAAGTCAATTTCAATGAGTATCAAACAACTTATAGTGAAATGATTGGTCGAATGTCCATTTATAAGCATTGTTTTTTTTTCGGGTTGAAGACGCAAAGTTGAAGACGTGCGCATGAAGCTTATATCCGTCCAGATATTTCTTGCGATCGTGCTTAGCTAGTAAGTGTAGTGATTTTCACTGTAGGCTAGAAAAGATTGCGATGCGATAAGATAGCGACAAAATGCCGCAAAGATAGCGAAACTGTCATTCGCATCGATTCAAGCCCTTCGAGAGTACAAGCCAGAAAAAAAATATTTTTTAAATTGACCGTTACAATGACTAATTTTTTATTCATTATTAAGAAAACTTCAGTCATAATGAATTCATATTGATAATGCGTATGTGCAGAGTACGGCTACAAGTTGCACGGATTTTTTAAGCGTGTGCAATTTATTTGACATAATGTACGATTCAGACGATCCGCCTCCTTCCGTCACCGGAACGTCAGCTTCCGTCAAAATTAGTTTAATACTTTCTGTACCGGAACGTTCACACGCTCCGTCCGCCAAGACGTTCCGTGACGGTGACGTTACGTGTGAATGGCTCCATAAGAATGCATGTAATCAATATTGACGGTGCCGGTGACGGAGATTGACTGTGACAAAAGAAGACGGATCGTCTGAATCGTACATAATGGTTATTTTGTGCTTAGTATGTTCCCTTTTCATTTATATTTTGTATCGACGCCTTGGTTTTCAAAACCTCGTGCTTTATTCGATTGTGCTATTTGTGTACTCTAAAAAGTTGGTCGTCTTTAACAGATATACATTTGTTGATGCTTTCGATGAACAATGAAATAACAATTGTCGTTAAAGAATTTTACCAGTTGAAAATGCAATTGACCTCAATCCAACAGCCGAATAATTTTTCTTTTGGCTCTAATGCTAGTTAATTTCAATACAACAGACAGCGAAGGGGTTAAAACAACTGTCCAATTTTCTGGCAGCGAAGCCAGGTGAAATTTTAGGCGTCTGCGTATTAGAAATGGTCCTGTGCGATCTCAATATTTAGAAGTATGACGAAAAAAACAAACGAAAACCCTACAGCAATAGCAAAAGTCATTAAAATGGACGATTGTTCATGAAAATTTCGAAAATCTGCAAAAAAGTCGACTTAATTGCAAAGTCTGCAAACAAACGAAATTGCAATTTTACATACCAATCTTCAAACCTGGCATCAGTGGTTCTGACGCTCATTATTTCGCTATCCTGCGACGATTCCGTCACATTCTATGTCCAGCAGAAAACCACTATATGTAAATTTAAAATAAAACAACGCAAACGATTGAATGCATAAATTGGTGGCGAACCTTCCGACTGTCGGCTATACGGAGTTTTAAGAGTTTCGGAAGATAGTCGTTTCATACATCGAATTCTAGTAGGAAGCACATATTAATACAAAACATAAAGAAATTTCAACGTATTGCCGGTAGCCGGCTACCCAGAGCAATGAACAAATAATATTTTTTCCGGAAATCTGCTAACAAATAATCTCTTTCAGTGATGCATGTGGGTATGAAGAGGATTCCTCCGTTTTCTAGTAGCAACATGCATCGAACTAACAATCCTTCCCTTTTCAAACAGATCTGACCTATAACGAAGTAGCAACACACGGTCTGTTTCTAATGCTAATGAAAAGGTTAAGCAAGTTTGTGCCCAAACAAACAATCATTTTATAATTGATTTAAAAATTGAGTTCTTATAATATAATAATTTTGGGATTCGTAGGGAGGAGGGATGGTTATATGCGCCTGAATGTGGTCATGGTGGTTGAGACGTCATAACGAACAAAATTAAAAATTGATCCGTAGATACACTTAGTTAAATCCGAGCGAAGTCGTTTATCAAAAAATATTTTTTTTATATCTCAAAGAAATATATTATATTTTAACCCTTTGCAATTGATAAACTATTTTCCCAGAGTTTTCTTTAGAGTAAAACATTTTCTTAATGCATTTTAAGTAGTTTAATAAAAAATGCACTCTTTGCGGGATCACATTTATACGTTAGTTAAAATGTTGATCGAAAGGCAAACATGTTCAACCCCTTAAACGCTAAATCGATGTTTTTTTGTACTGAATGTTAAAGAAAACTTATTTCCAAGACGAAAAATGTGTTTCTGGACGAATAAGTAAAAAGAACTATCAATCTTTATTGCACTAAAAAAGTTTGTGCAAAATGACGTATAGAAAATAGAACACATAATAAATGTGTTATGTGCAACGTCCACAAGTACATGAAATCGTTTCGTAGAATGCCATAACTAACTATTTATTTTACTATTCTGATAATTAAAGCAATTAAGGCAATAAATTAAATTACGATAAAATAAACCCAACTGTTCTTTTATTTATTTCTAAATATCATAAGGAAAAATATTTCCTATGAAATTATAGAAAACTTATGTACCCTTCTATGTTTTTCTGATGATATTCTCTTAATTTACACCCCCAAAAGCTAAAATATTGTCTTGTACTGACATATTTTGTCCTGCACATCTTACGGTCGTGAAAGGGTTAAACAGCCTAAAACTTTGCTCTAAAAAATGCTAAGGGTTTTGGTTGACAACATCGTCCAAAGTCTACATTTTTTATGATACGGAACATGAAAATAATTTCAATAAAATATTAAGATAATTCTGTATTTTGATGAAATGACATTAGACGAAATTACCTTTCGGCAACTTTCTAGTTACGTTTGCATGATGGTTCAAGTGGAACTGCTAGGTAGTCACAATAGTTCCATTTGAACTGTTGTAATCTGATGAGCAGAAAACAAAAAAAGAAGTCATACTTTGAATGTAATATACTTTGGAATAATATCTGGCCCACCCAGCAATCTAAACTATGTAAACACTAGACGAGATATACTTCTACCAGAACAAATATTAATTTCAGAAGTTCTAAACAACACAAAGTAAAATAAACAATTCATAAATTCAGTGCAATTATTCCATTATTAAAACATATTTGGGCATCGTCTAAACAATCACTTATGGAACAACTAACCAGCTGCTGCTTTCAATCGTACAAAATGAAGTCCAATTACTTCGACAGTCAATAGCCACCCACATCCAATCAGTTCTGCTCCAACTGAGCTTTTTTTATTTTTATTTTTTTGCTTAAAGTGGTCAGTAGCTTGAAACACCCGGCGATCGCCTTTCCAGGCTGTCTGTTTGCTCCACTTCTAGTCTGTTTTTTTGTTGTTGTTGCCCTCCTTGATGCTCGACGACAGGCGTGCGGAGATTGTGCGCGATGACGCTCACGCACCGCGGCTTGCCGGATAAACTTCTAAAGCTTATATAGACAATGACTCATTCAAACATATAATTGCACTCTAGTCAAGTCAATCAAATCGACCGAGAAGTAAATTGAGTGAGCTTTTGCCCAGTGTAGTAAAAACAACAATGATGTGTTTTCAAGATCGTCAAAGTCGTTCGATAACTGAAAGATTTGTCCCGCCTGTGAATGTGTGTGTGACCAATTTGGGTAAATGTCAAAGCAATCAATTGTAGTCACTGGAACTGGATTGAAACGAATCGATAGTTATTTAGTTAGTTCCGTAATGTCCCTCGTATTGGGCGTTGAAAGGAGCTGCACCCATCGATTTGATGGGTGATAAATATAGTATTTGCAAATGTCAGTTTTTATTGACACATTGATTTATTTGAAAGATTGTAAGCTAAGTCATCACACTCTGATTTACTATTGCAATTTGAACACAGGTTTTCCATTAGAGTTTGCAGATATCACATTAGGAGTTTTTTTTGTATTTAAACTGCCACATTATTTCTACTGTGTCGTTTGAAAAATTGATGGATCACACTTTGCTTTGCCTCGATAAATTTTAGTTCTTGCTTTTGATCTAAGCATGAATCTTCATAGTCTAGCTCTAATCGAAGTGTATAACTGAACCTATCTAGAATCTCTAACCTTTTCCAAGTTCAATAACTGAGTTTTTCTTATTCTAAGTCAATCGATACAGTAATATTTCGGATGTAGCCGCGATCAAATCTATTTTTTGATTCAATCTCTCTGTCCACATTCATTTGCACGCCTTGACCTACAAAACCAATGTCACGTATGGTCTGTTTCAAAGTACAATATTCAACAATCTGTTCAACAATGTTATGATTGAAATCAGCCATTTAGGTCAACCAACTGTAAAACTCGATCGGCCCACAGATGAATTCACCGAATCAGGCACCCGGTAGGAACTAACAAGTTTGAACCACCCACGAGCTGGTTGCTGGCAAAAACTTAAATCAATGTCAGATCGAAATATTTCCACCGGTTCCTTGACGTTTCACAACAAGTCAATCGATTGCCGATCGATTCCAAATCCAAGTTGTAGCTAACAAATCATGAACATGATGTTCTAAGGCTGCTGCTCATTAGTTGCTCGGGTTGCTGTTGAACGCCAAGGAAGTGGTGACATTATTTGTGATACTAAAATATCGATTTGTTATACATTTGTTAATGTTTCAAGTGGAAAATATATCAACAGTCTTATTCCATTTTGGTTTCGATGAAAAGGCGATGATTTTTTTCATTCGCATAATCTTCTAGACCCTTTATTATTTGGAGTCATTTTTTCTGTGCTTCTACCTTCCGCTCTGGCGTTGCGTAGTAAATGTTGTCTATTGATAAATAGTTAAAACTAGTTCAAGGTGACACACGTCTAAATAACAAAAATAAATCATTAAATAGCGATTAGGATTTGTTTTGCTCTTCAAAGTAGAGTTGAGATTACGCCTCAGTTCATCTGTGCACAGAAAAAACATGAGCATTCGTTTTGCTTTTTACATGGATTACGGATGCAAATGCAATTTTTAATTGTTCGGGTTTCGCAATTAACACGGTTTTTGTAAAAGTGTTAAAAATATGAAAGTTCAAGAAGATTGTAATAATCTAAAAGTTCAAGAAAAGGACCTGTTTATATACCAGAAAACGATTATGAGAGCTAATCTATAAAAAGCTTGAAAGGTAACAAGTAATCATTTGTTTAACAATTCACAGAAGTATTGGCTGTAGTTCAATAAAATGTTGATTCAGTTTAGGTCGTGCTTTCATTTGGACATCGGTCGTCAGGAGGAGCAGTCGTTCCTAAATATAGCAGCAACAAATTGTTAATAATCGCATTCGGTTCCTGGAACCTGGATTCTGGAACTATATTTAGGAACTGAGTTCAGTTTCGAAATTATAGTTCTAGAACCAAAGCTGCTATATGTCACTATCAACTAGCAACTTTGCACGAATAAGATGTGAAAGTTCATGTAACTGGACTGCTGGCAACCAGGCTCTACAAATCACCATATATTGAGTGTCTGAGAACTGATCTGTTAGAACTTAAATTCTCTTGATATTACACTCACCAGGACGCTCATTGATTGCCGATGCGATTGATATTACACTGAAGTCTCTTTTTACGCGGGGGATACGTACCGCGTAAAAAAAACCGCGTAACTGTGGAAATTCACGTAGAAAAAAAACCGCAAAATGGATGAAATCTATTTTTATGCCAAATTTCTTAGAAATGCATGAAACGTCCTGATCTGGTGTAATCTGAAAAAAAAATTTTTTTTTGTGAAAATCGACTTTGGGACTCGATTTGGTGTAATCTAAACATTTTTTTTAATCCAAAATTTCCTAAGTGTCAAAGAGTTCACTTAAAAAAATGTCAGAATAACACCAGATCTCGGAGTTTCATGCATTTCTAAAACAAGAAAACCGCGTAACTTCGGAAATCCACGAAACTTCGGAAATCCGTATAAAAAGAGACCGCATAAAAATACCACGTAAAAAAGACCCCAGTGTATCTTCATTTCTCCTGTTACTGCTTGATTACGATGTGACTAAATATCAGGTGTACAACTTTGCTTCTGCCGTTTTCCGATAGGTGGCTGTACCGGCTGAGGCTGGTCAAAATACATAGATGATAAAGTGAGTGTGTACAGTGCCTAACGAATTGTCATCGCCGTTTCAGTGACAGTTGTTCTTGTTTTTGTATTATTCACGCTGGAAAATGTCTGTTTATGTGTCCAATTCTCGCAATTTGTGGGAAGTTTTACTTTTCTGTTACAATTCGAAAAAATGCAGCTGAAGCGCATCGAATGCTCTCAGAAACTTACGGTGATGCTGCTCTCAGTAAAAGAACGTGTCGAGAGTGGTTTCAACGTTTTAAAAACCTGTTTTAATCCACCTAGTGGTTTAATGATGCCTTTCTCATGTATAATATTGTGGTATTCTTTCTCATGTATAGCATTGTGGGAAGTCTTGCCCCACGCGCCGTGTTCCCCAGATGTCGCCCCTTCTGACTTCCACTTATTCCGTTCGATGGCACACTGTACCTTCCTTCCGAAAGTGCCGCTTGACCATTACCCAATACCTTTCAATTGGCCGAAGATCCGGGCAGTTCGGTGGGTTGATGTCCTTTTTCCACAAATTGTACATTATTTTTTTTACAACCACTGTAGAACGGAGTTGGCGTAGTGGGCAGAAGGCAAATCCGGCCAGAATAGAGGAGGAGCCTTATGCTTTCTGTACAGTGGCAGCATTCTCTTCTTCAAACATTCTTCCTTGTACACCTTGGCGTTAATTGTGCCCTTCGTGAAGAAAATCGTCGACCGCAAATTACAGGTACAAATTTCTTGCCAGACCAACGTCTTCTGCCCAAACTTTTCCATCGCCACCGTGGAGTCAGCGTCGTCCAGGTCCTGGTACATCGATTTCGTATAATATTGCGGTCCGGGCAGCGCTCGAGAGTCTTCCTTGGCGTAGGTTTCGTCGTCGATCACGATGCATCCGTTTTTATTCTGTAGAATCCGGTTATACAGTTTTCGCGCTCTTGTTTTAGCCTGAACTTGCTGTACCAGGGACTTTTTCGGCACCTTCTGTTTCTTGTACGTTTTCAGGGAGTTCCGAACTTTGATCCGTTGAATCATCCAGATGCTGGTGTTGAACTACTTGGCCAAATCCCGCGTCGACGCCGATGGGTTTTTCCTGATGTACTCAACCACTTTCAAGTCCCGGCCGGGCTGGCTGGGACCCGTTTTCCTACCGGATCGGGGCAAATCTTTCATGGAAAGGGTCTTACCGAACTTCTCGATAATATTTTTGACACTGGTGTGGTGCACTTTCACCAGTTTTGCAATTTCATTGTACGTGACATCACTTTCTGAGCACCAAGTGTGCAGAATTTTCTTTCGCGTTTCCGGATTAATTCGACTCATCATTGAAACGATAAACCGTACTGAAACCAATCGATTGCGCAGCTGTTATTGACCGCAAAACACTCTGCCAAAAATTAAGCCATTTCAGAGTAATAACTGTTTGAATGTTGCTAATTACTTATCGATATACTTTTTAGTTGGACAACCGAAATGTTTTTTTTATTACATAGTTTAGGATTTTAATGTTAATATAAAAGCTCGATTTGCAATGTTCAGTATTGAGCCTTCGTCTGCCAATTAATTATATATATTCCATCATTTACGCTCGCTGTGCTAAAATACTTCTGCACTGTCAATATATTATGCAAACCCCGACCGAATTCAAAGAACGGCAACTCCTTAAACCAAAATTGCCTAGCACATGGTGGAAAACATTATTGACTGGCGTCACTCATTTCGATCAGGCACCAACGGAACCAAAGCTCAGGTTCGAAGTCGTGATAATCTCATAACCGTAAAACGTGATAAATAGTTCCATCGCCGAAACGGAATTGAGCGCCCGGCACCATTCCCCACGAAGTTATGTGGTCGGCAAAGTTTCGAATATGTATGCTCGCGTGATTGGGACATTTTCGCCCAATTTACGAAACTAGTCGGTAACTTAGACCATCTGCGGTCGCTAGATCACGATCAACCTTAGCCAGAATCCGGCATTCAAGAGCAAAATACCGTTTCGTGGGGTGTTTATTAGCATGCGCCTGGCCTTCAAATATTATGTTTGCGGTACCCATTCTGCTCGGTCGAATTTTTTCACATCATACATGAACATGATCCGCGTCCCTGCAAATTGCATTAGGCTCGACTACAATGCTGCGTCACGCGGCGAATAAACCGTTTGATTAGGTCGAAAACATAATACTTCAGCAATATAAATTACTCTCGATCTCCGAAAAAGGGAACCACTTACTTCCCCGCAGCCGTACATCATGGCCACCCATAATAAAAAAAACGCCCATTCAATCTGAAGTTCATGCGGTGTACTGTCAATCATGACAAAAGCTGTTTTCAAGTAACGGTCAATATGGACTAGCACCTTTCATAACACTTTGGCATGTCGGTATGTGGAGCCGGTAGGTACTGGAGCATTTTTTCGGTAATAGACACCTTCCTTCATCCTGTCAAACGAAGTACTCGATTTGCCGCACCTTCGCTTATGGTCTAGCGGTAAGAGCAGTCAGTCCATGCAGAATATACGAAAGTTACCCTATAACAATTGGTAACCCGCTCATGACAAGGTCAGTGCCACTATTCTGAAGCTAACAAAGAAATCAAATCAATCTTAGCACCCACCCACTGTGCGTGTGACATTGGCAGGGTACATTGGGTGTGTGTTTTATGGTTTTTGTGTAACGAAAGTCGCCAATAATGAATTGGAACAGATTTGTGCGATGTGATGTTTTTTTTTGTCGTACACTAATCATTAAGAACTATCAGATTCAAACCGATTGTTCAAGGTGAAAATAATTTTGAAAATATTGGTTAATAATAAGTTTGGATAGATAAAGTTAAGTTTGGTAAGTTAATAATAAGTTTGGATAGATTTCAATGATTATACATTTATTTGAAAGTTTGATTCATGAAACTTTTATGAAACATTATTTTCCCTCACGGCTGGCTTGGCATTAGCTAGTGCGAGTCACCAAATTTTTGAGCACATTTTCATTTGTTTCAGGCCTTATGTCATCAATAACAGCTTGAATTTCGTGCTTGAGATCTTTAATCGATTCTGGATGGTTGACATAACATTTAGCTTTAATCGCTCCCGAAAGAAAATAATTCAGTGGCGTCAAATCGCAGCTTCTCGGAGGCCAATTTACATCGCCATTTCTGTTGATTATTCGATTTTCAAAGATTGCCCGCAAAACATCGATGGTTTCGTTGGCTGTGTGGCACGTAGCGCCGTACTGTTGAAACTAAACATTTTTCATTAATAAACCGTTTTTTTAATATTGCATTTTTAAATTCGAAGTTTTTCTTGGAACACCCTGTATCAGTTGAATGTTAAACGAATCGAATTTCATCTCTCCACCAGTCTTCGTTTCCGGAAGTACGGGAAACAGTGGTCAAAATTGTGAAAATGTAGCTTACTTTATGGTAACAGATCGGCTGAAAAGTTCGTATCGTTTCTATGAGAGGGCGCCACTAGAATTGAATCCATACCATTTTCAGTTAGTACCAACCTTCAAAAGATACGTGTATAAATTTGACAGCTGTCTGATTATTGGTTTGTGAGATATTGCATTTTGAGTGAAGCTACTTTTGTTATTGTGAAAAAAATGTAAAAAAAGGAATTTCGTGTGTTGATGAAACACTACTTTTTGATGAAAAAAAGTGCCGCCGATACCAAAAATGGCTTGATGAGTGTTATCCAGACTCGCAGTGGACGTCCAAAAGAGGCTGTTACCGATGAAAACGTGAAAAAAATCCACAAAATGATTTTCAATGACCGTAAAGTAAAGTTGATCGAGATAGCTGACACCCTAAAGATATCAAAGGAACGTGTTGGACATATTATTCACGAATATTTGGATATGAGAAAGCTTTGTGCAAAATGGGTGCCGCGTGAGCTCACAATCGATCAAAAACAACAACGAATTGATGATTCTGAGCAGTGTTTGGAGCTGTTATATCGAAATAAAACCGATTTTTTTCGTCGATATATAACAATGGACGAAACATGGCTCCATCACTTCACTCCGGAGTCCAATCGACAGTCAGCTGAGTGGACTGCACGCGATGAACCGAACCCAAAGCGTGGAAAGACTCAACAATCGGCCGGTAAGGTTATGGCGTCTGTATTTTGGGATTCGCATGGTATAATTTTCATCGACTACCTTGAAAAGGGAAAAACCATCGACAGTGACTATTATATAGCGTTATTAGAGCGTTTGAAGGACGAAATTTAAAAAAAACGGCCTCATTTGAAGAAGAAAAAAGTTTTGTTTCATCAATACAATGCACCGTGTCACAAGTCGATGAAAACCATGCTGAAATTGAACGAATTGGGCTTCGAATTGCTCCCTCATCCACCGTATTCTCCAGATTTGGCCCCCAGTGACTTTTTCCTGTTCTCAGACCTCAAGAGAATGCTCGCTGGTAAAAAATTTAGAAACAATGAAGAGGTAATCGCTGAAACTGAGGCCTATTTTGAGGCAAAGGACAAATCGTACTACAAAAATGGTATCGAAAAGTTGGAAGATCGCTATAATCGCTGTATCGCCTCTGATGGCAATTATGTTGAATAATAAAAACGAATTTTGGCAAAAAAATGTGTGTTTCTATTAAACGATACGAACTTTTCAGCCGAACTGTTATTATGCAAAAGAAACCTTCAAATCTGATCAGCACTTTTCAGCACAAACCTCAACAAACTAAAGGGTCCTTTTCAAGGCAACCAAAATTCTCAAAAAGTTATTTTCGAATGAATATTTCGTTTTGACACAAATGAGCTTATATGGAGCAAACAAATTGCTGCCGAAACATTTAAAACAAATATGGTAAGATAAACAAAGCAGTGATTTTGACAACCTACGTCAACAAATCTTATAACCACATAGGGCTGTCTCCAATAGTTTTTGAATACTCTTAAAACAACGTATTCTTTAACCAGTTTTGCGTTTAAAACTTTTGGATTGATTTCGTGTATGTGAATTCTCTAAAATGAACTGCGCGAAAAAACGTGTGAGCCAAACCACATGATAGCAAATTTCACATTGCATTCTAAGTTTATAGCTCATAGATGTAGATCTCAGGAAAATATGTACTTATATAAACTTCCGTCTGACAGACATTTTTATACCATCGCGTCGCGTATTACTGCGTATTTTGGTGTAAATTAGAGATGGTTTCTGGATCTTTTCTTACAAATCATTTATACATTTTTTTGCATGGTACGATAGCCACTAAATTTTTTAGGAAGGTGCATGGAGCCTCAAGTTGATAGATACATTAAAAAATATATATAATAAAGAGTAAAAACGAAAAAGGTATGGTTGGTTAGAAGAAGAGGTCATGTAAAAATCATTCAAAAATATGTCAAAGATTTTTAACATATTCATTGTTTTTCAAACAAAATTTTATGACACAGAAAATTTTTCAAAAATTGAAAGAAACTACAAATTTTAATAATTATCAATCAAACCGAATGTTTTTATAATTCATTAAAAATTATATGAAAATTAACAAAACCGACGAATATTCATGCAAAAATTCCTGCGGAATGACAAAAAAGGTATCCTCTCACTGCTAGGTAGATTAGGCATGTAAAATTTTTCCCCTAAGAGTATTCACATTGATAGAACACATTTGAAAACGTTTGGGCTGGAAGTAATTTTATTTGATTTTTTGAGCATCCGCTCTACGAAAAAAATTCAATATTTTAAGCGGAAAAGTTTGCCAATATCTGGCCAAATTTTCTCACACTTCCGGTTTTGGTACAATTTTAGTTTTTTATTGATTAATTTTTTTTAACGCATTGAAGTGCTTCGGCTTCTTTTTCTTTTAAATGAATCACAATATTTTTTTTTCTAAAAAAATTACCGATCAACCAACGTCCATAATAAAAAAAGAACGATGAACCACGCATTACCATTGAAACTCTATACGAAGGAAACGCATGGTGCTTTGTTAAGCAAACCAATCAGACATCCAACTTTCGACTTCTTCGTAGGAATCGAAATGCTGCTCAGCCAATGCGAGGCTAATCGATGAAAACAAATGCTAGTCGGAAAAGGCAATGTCTGGTAAATATTTGATTGGTTGTATACTCGTTTGGAACAGAGCTGTCATTCGAAAGAAATGGCAGTCGTCACACTTGTTATAAGC
This sequence comes from Malaya genurostris, assembly GCF_030247185.1. NCBI lineage: Eukaryota > Metazoa > Arthropoda > Insecta > Diptera > Culicidae > Malaya > Malaya genurostris. The sequence goes on from NC_080571.1 coordinate 73,931,971, forward strand.
ACTCTAGTTTAAAAGATTTCAGCAAGTTTAGGCTCGTTTGAAATCTTCTTTTGGATTATGGACCAAGTTCGACGGTCATATGACTAATTATTCGAGTTGTGTAGAATTAATCGTACAAGTGACGCAACCGACTAATAGCACTACTTACTATCCACACAATTTTATCGGATGTAACCAACGATCAAGTTGAAATGTATTATTTGACATACATTTGGTTTGAGAAATATTATTGACTACAACCCGAATAACTCCAGTTAAAGTCTTTAAATTTTTTTTTAATACAATCAATTGGAAATCATATTATGTTCAATGTAAAAACGTATCTTAGCTGAGTGTAGAAATAATGAAACTTGCATTTAAGTTAATTTACACATGAACTACATGTTGAAAAAACTTGGAATATGTTTTATATAAGAATTGAAACAATTGAAAGTTTACTTCTCATGAGTCTGTCGGGTGTACTTTTATCAAGGTACTTTTGTTAGCTACCCGATTCAATCTGAATTTGTTTAATAAATGAGCCAAAATTCATGTTAGAAATCAACGGATGAATTTATAAGTCGGATAATTGAAGCTTAGTTTAAAAAAACCGTTTAAGTGTTTGTGAATGTAAAAACGGGATAAAATCATCGAGAGTAAAAAAACCAGGCTCGGATTTATCAATGCAAGTATCTATTTTGCTAAAACAGAACAAAAAAAATTTTGAATGCGAAAATTTGCCAAAAATTTAACCGATTTTTAGAAAATAAATGTTTTTATCCGGTTTTTGCATTCAAAGTTTTTACCAGCTGCTGATGTAGACGAGACATGGTTTGCTTGTTTGTTACGGACAACCTGATCTACTCTGTGTTCCCACAACACGGTAGTCGGTAGTGCAAAAACCGGATGAAAACATTTGTTTCACAAGAACCGAAAAAATATTTATCAGGTTTTTGCATTCAGATCATTTTTGTCCGATTCTTGCAAAAAAAAGTTTTCAAGCGACTCTTCCCTGGTAACCAATGAGCACACACTAATGCCACATTTTGACACCACATAATCGTCAATTGGTATTTCAATTACTCTTGAGACTGAATCAAAACTGACTTTGGCAAAATATACGGCAAAGATAATGCTTATTTATGGCTAGTGTAGATTCAGAGAGCTGAATTCTGCTTGATTTAAAACAGAAAAGCTTTCAGATTGCTGATATAGATCTATAAGAATTTTTGGTGCTCATAAAAGGCTATTTTACAGCCATTATTAGTGCTTACTAGTTATCTGGGTTGCATTGCAAAATCCGTGTCCAGATTTTACTTTCAAAGTTTTTTATAATATACAGGGTGATTTTTTAAGAGCTTGAGAACTTTTTTAAACAATAAAACGCATAAAATTTGCAAAATCTCATCGGTTCTTTATTTTAAACGTTAGATTGGTACATGACATTTACTTTTTGAAGATAATTTCATTTAAATGTTGACCGCGGCTGCGTCTTAGGTGGTCCATTCGGAAAGTCCGCTTTTTTATCGACAAATTTTGTTCAGCGATGAGGCTCATTTCTGGTTGAATGGCTACGTAAATAAGCAAAATTGCCGCATTTGGAGTGAAGAGCAACCAGAAGCCGTTCAAGAACTGCCCATGCATCCCGAAAAATGCACTGTTTGGTGTGGTTTGTACGCTGGTGGAATCATTGGACCGTATTTTTTCAAAGATGCTGTTGGACGCAACGTTACAGTGAATGGCGATCGCTATCGTTCGATGCTAACAAACTTTTTGTTGCCAAAAATGGAAGAACTGAACTTGGTTGACATGTGGTTTCAACAAGATGGCGCTACATGCCACACAGCTCGCGATTCTATGGCCATTTTGAGGGAAAACTTCGGAGAACAATTCATCTCAAGAAATGGACCGGTAAGTTGGCCACCAAGATCATGCGATTTGACGCCTTTAGACTATTTTTTGTGGGGCTACGTCAAGTCTAAAGTCTACAGAAATAAGCCAGTAACTATTCCAGCTTTGGAAGACAACATTTCCGAAGAAATTCGGGCTATTCCGGCCGAAATGCTCGAAAAAGTTGCCCAAAATTGGACTTTCCGAATGGATCACCTAAGACGCAGCCGCGGTCAACATTTAAATGAAATTATCTTCAAAAAGTAAATGTCATGTACCAATCTAACGTTTAAAATAAAGAACCGATGAGATTTTGCAAATTTTATGCGTTTTATTGTTTAAAAAAGTTCTCAAGCTCTTAAAAAATCACCCTGTACTTAAACGGGTTTTTCAAACAAGGTTGCTCTCAGCCGATTTTTGTTGTCAGCCGTTCAAATTGTCGTAATAAATAATAAAATCTTTTCATGAGATTGTGTAAACGACAAGAAAAAGACACTCTCACACCACTAGGCGGATAAGTTTTTTTTATAAATGCCCATGTAAAGAGCTGCAATTTCAATGGAGATTCTTTATAAAGTTTTTCTGGTGTGTGGATCTTGTTAGCAGTTGGCCAAATAGTCTAACTTCAATTACACGGTCAAAACCAGAGACGAAAAAAAACTAGTTTTCATTAACTCGAAATAGCCGAAAATGACGACAATTAAATGTCACTTTCAACTCCGCTTCCAATTTATGCGAACGTGATTCATGTTCGGACAATAAAAAATGCGGAGCAGTAGATTCAAAATTGTGCTCTTTCTTCTTGTTTACCTTTTCGGGTTTCAGTGATAATGGCTTACTATCCAGCATCGATATTCAACCGATGCTTCGAGAATCGATAATGACAGCAAACGATTCGCAATGATTGGGGCTCGTATATAATACAGTTCTGATTGTCGAAGAGTTCTGCAAAGGTTCTGGAGTACAATAACTTTGATTTAACATATTTTAGACAATCTTCATAGTCAAACTTTACAGATTTTTATTATACTGAAGTAAGAATGAGAATTGAAATTCGACTGAATTTCTGATATTTTGGTTTCGTGTTGTCGTGGAGTAAACGAGTGAAGATTGGCTAAATATTGTCTTTTGTTGAAGCGAAAGACGAAAATGCTTTGTCTCTAATCGGTAGTTCTGTATGCGATCGTTTACGAATGAGACAGTAAACAAACGAAGGTGAGGCTGTTGGAATGGATTCTTTCATTGAAAACAGCGAACTGGTTCGGCTCTGGTCAAAACCTGTAATTTTATCAGGTCCTCGATCCCATTTCAACCAGAATATTAGTTGATTTTCTGAATTTGATTGGTTAAAATTTGGTACAACTAATCGATTGTTGTTTTAACTAAACTGTCATTTTTGTTTTTCGATCAGCAGAAACGATGGTTGAAACAACTAATTTAACAGTTTGAAAAAAAGTGCTGTCAATTAGTGAGGACACATACCTTTCAATTTCAACAAATATTTTAGTTGGAATAACTGGTGTTGTTATTGAAACAAAATTCTGTTAGTTGAAAAATAAATCGTTTTTTTTTTGTTTTAGACAGTGCGATCGGAAATGACTGATGTAGAAAAACGTTTTAAATCAGCAAAAGTGCCCCGAGGGGCGAGTGCGAAATTATTAAATTTACCTAAAATGAGTATTGAAAGATGATGCCTTCAAACGGTTGAACTAAAGTTATGCACTGATAATTTTAGTCAATTCATATGAGCTTGGGTGCATCAACTGCTGGGAATTGGAATTTTGCGGCGGCAACTCAAACGCGCCATTCAATCGCAGCGCGTTTTGTGTGTTTGAAACCCTTCCTTCCTGTTACTTTTATAAATTAAATGCATGTCAAAAAGCGTTTTATTGCTAATGCATGAACATTATCATCGGTATCAAACAGCTGGAAGTAAATCAGTCTGGTGGAAGTAAATCAATGATTGAATTTGAAGCATAAAATTTTTGCGCATACCTGAAAGATTACGAGATGATCATTCATTTACATTTTCTAATTTGTCACCAAATCTTTTTCATCTTAAACAAGGTTAACTTTATCACAACACCGCTGTTAGATAAACACTTGTTATCATAAATTTCTCAAATCGAATGAACACAATTTCACTAAACGCTTTAGCCATTGATGTTGTTTTCATTGACATTTTGAAGCGACGCGAACAGATTTCAACTAAAAAAGCTGTTGATTCTGCATTGCAATTATTGTTTTGCTTTCAACTGTCTCCGGCATTTGACCGCATTCAAGACAACATATTTTTCAACTACTTGAATATATGCAAATCAAAAACCATATTGGTTGAATCAAAATGAAATTAGTTAAATCAACTATCGCAAAAATCAAAAACTGCGATATCGCAATTTTATGATCAAAGGGTTCTCCGTGTGCTTCCGCCGTTTTTTTTCCAAAATTAAAAGCTTTATTGCGAAAAAGTGCTTACAGATGTATTATTCAAAGTATTGTCCGTCGCTAGCGACAACTTTCTCCCATCTTTCCGGCAATTTTCGGATCCCGGCTCTAAAAAAGGAGTCCTCTCTGACTGACGCTATCCATGAAGCAATCCATTTTTCCAACTCTTCGAAGGATTGAAAATGTTGATCTGCCAGACCGTGTGCCATCGAACGGAATAGGTGGAAGTCAGAAGGGGCGACATCTGGGGAATACGGTGGGTGGGGCAAGACTTTCCATTTCAGCGTTTCCATGTACTTTTTGACCACTTTTGCGACGTGAGGCCGAGCATTGTCGTGTTGGAGGATGACTTTGTCATGTCGCTCTTGATATTGTGGCCGATTTTCTTTTAGCGCGCGACTAAGGCGCATCAGTTGCGTTCGGTAGCGATCTCCTGTGATGGTTTCACCCGGTTTTAAAAGCTCGTAGTAAATCACACTGAGCTGATCCCACCAAATACAAATCATAACCTTGACGCCGTCAATATTCGGTTTTGCCTTCGAAGTAGCATGCCCGGGCTTTCCCCATGATTTTCTCCGTTTAGGATTATCATATCGAACCCATCTTTCATCACCGGTTACGATTCGATGTAAAAACCCCTTACGATTTTGTCTTTGAGGCATTTCCTCACATACAAATAGACGGCGCTCGATGTCCCTCGGTTTCAACTCGTACGGCACCCAGTTTCCTTATTTCTGAATCATGCTCAGGGCCTTGAGACGATTTGAAATGACTTGCTGGCTCACTCTCAACGATTCGGCAAGGTCTTCTTGGGTTTGTCTCGAATCTTCATCAAGAAATGCCTCTAGTTGTTCATCTTTGAAGGTTTTTTCTCTTCCACCACCATGTTTGTTTTCGACATCGAAATCACCATTTTTAAAACGTTGAAACGACTCCCGACACGTTCTTTTACTCAGAGCAGCATCACCGTAAGTTTCTGAGAGCATTCGATGCGCTTCAGCTGCATTTTTTCGAATTGTAACAGAAAAGTAAAACTTCCCGCAAATTGCGAGAATTGGGCACACAAACAGACATTTTCGAGCGTGAATAATACGAAAACAAGAACAGCTGTCGCTGAAAAGGCGATGATAGGCACTGTATACAGTCACTTTGAAGGCATTATCATCTATGTATTTTGACCAGCCTCAGCCGGTACAGCCACCTATCGGAAAACGGCGGAAGCAAAGTTGTACACCTGATAAACTCACTCACTTTGAGAGTATATTTTAAAATTTATCTGATTCCTACTTCTGGTTCCGGAATTATGGGGAGAGGAATGTTAAAAATTTTAAACCGTCTATCAAATTGACAATACAAAACAAATTCGGGACCAATGACCAATTTTTAATTCTATTTTGGGTTTTTCGGCGCTCAGCTCCCGGTTCTGCAAGTGCAACGAAGCTCACTCACCCACTCGATTTCTTAGAGAGCGTTGAGCCGATTTTTGTATATTAAGATTTATATGAAGGGTACTTTGGTATCATACAAAATTTCTGAGTTCTGTATAGATCCGACTTCCAATTACGAGATGAAGAGTGCTTATAGTTTCAGACCGTCGATTGAAGCAACGATGCAAAATACCAAAAATTATTCTGAAATTTGCTCAAAACTATTTTAATATAGGTACCTGAATTCCGGTTGCCGAAATCTCTAAAGCAATTGTTGAAATCATCAATATGGATCTCGAATTTTCACAAACTCAGATTTAAATTTATAGTTTAATTTCTCATACTTCTCGTATTCGCTTTCCGCTCAATTATGTAATTTTGAATTACATGAATGAGTGCAAAATGTCACTCAATGTCTCTATAAGATACTCAGAAGACTGAAATTATTTAATAATCGAAAAGATTGAACTTGTTAAACTGAATTTACAAAAGGTCTACAAATAAATTAGTTCGTCGAATCCAAAGCAGTTAAATTTGGTCATGATTTGTAAAAAATTGTAGGAGTTCCAAAACCTTTCCTTTTTTGTTTCGTTTATAGCTATTTTAATGTTGAGATAATTTACCATTCGAATAGGAAAAATTTTCTGATTCTCTTGACGTTTCTTAACATGACCAATAACTAAATTTGGAGGCCAGAATATGTTTCGACGTTCGACTCTGTAGGCAGGTCTGCCTACCACGAAGGACGGTGAATTGTTTCCGGTTCTTTCAATAGAAATTATGAAAGTCTCACTTCCATTAGTAACACCTGCTCGTGCTCCTTTCGTTCCACCTGTTTCACCTTCTAGCTGTTGTGGCCTGCCGCACTGCTTGGTGTGCCGCACCGCGATTGAATGGGCGAGAATTTTTAATTCAAATCACCTTCCCCACCCATCAACAAGCGCCACTGAAAACTGCATCCAACCAAAAGGAGAGTAACATACGTTTGTGCACATTTAAGTAATTTCGTTTTTTTTTGTTTTTCTCTTCTCCGTTCTCTGCACAGCGCCCAGCGGCCACGACGGAATCGGGCGGAAGACGCGACCAGCCACTATCGTACCTCTCGAACCGGGCCCGACCGTTCGGTAACGAGGATTCACAGCCGTCACGAGGTTTACCGGGATCGACGGCGGCACAACAAAGACAGCCCGGCTCGAATGGCTCGCAGCGGTTGCCACCGTCGGTGGTGCGAAACGGTTTCCGATCCAAGACGGAAGATCAACCCAACCAACAGCAGCAGCAGCAGCAGCAGCAGCAGCAGCAGAATGAGACGAATAACGGTAGCAGCAATCGGTACAGCAAAACCACTTTGAAGCCCAATCGATATCGATCTACCACCACACTGGAGCCGGTCACTGCGAAAAGTACCACGGTTGAGAGCGTCGTGCTGAGGAATCGATTTTCCGGACGGTGAGTTCAACTATTGTTTGACTGGAATGTTAGATAAGATGAAGGATAAATGGTCACACGAATGTGAAACAATGGCAAATCCACTGGTGCAGGTCTAGTGCCCTAGAAACTGGCTACCTCGGTCAAACCATGAATTTGATGATCTTTTTAGATGTTTACAAGTAGAGGGAAAAATCAGCAGAAATCGTTTTTCGGTTGAGAAAACTGAAACCGAACCAGGGTAGTTTCATTAAAAAATAAAACAGTTTTCACGAAACTGTATTGGACTCGTACTTGGCAAGCGGAGATGTGAGCAAGCCCGATTCAAGAATCAGACACTAATTTCAGTTCAATAACGTTGCAACTAGGTTCAAAGTTCACTTCAGGCAAACGGTTTGACAGCAAGCTGGGCGTTAAGCGAAAACGACATAAAACCATTTTTGTTTACTTCGGATAGAAACAACATGTCGGTTTAAAATGACAAAAACAAATAAACTCATGAGAACCGTGAACGTACCTGAAAGGAATTCTTTCCTTTCAACTCCACCAAATTGAATTTCACATCATAATCAAATATTCTGGACATGTGGACGTTCTCACAAAAAGCCGCTTTGTATACTTTCTTTTTCCAAAACTGATCTAAACTGTCTTTTGAAAAGGTCCAAACTATATTCATCAATTTTTTGTTCAAATGGTTACAGTTGGAAAGTAACAAATCCTCCAGTAATGTTTTGTTCAAGTGATGAATGGAAACTAAATGAATTAAGCTTTCGAATTAAAATACTGAAAAAAATCTAAATTTAGTGCTACTCTGTATAAAATCGATTTCGAAATTTTAAAGCTCATTTACGAATAAACACCATGTTTAATTTTAATAAAATTTTGTCTCAAGAAAAGTAATTATGTTCCCTACCAACAGTTCAATTATTGCAAGATAGGCACATTGGAGGAAAAAAAAATTATCTAACAAAAACGTTTTCTTGTCTGAGTTGTATTATTTTCCAGTAAAAGGTTATCAAATTCTACTGTAAAATGAAAATCATAATCATCTGAAAATCCAATGAGGCACAATTTGTGTGAAGATCTCACAGAATACTCTCTCGCTAGTTGCCCGATTGTTGCCAAAAGAATCAGACTAGACGAGAAAAAAATTAGAATGGATAAAGTTGGATCTTGCAAAATACGTACGAATTAAATTTAAAATTGATTGTTTAACATAATTATATAATAATAGTCATTAATTTGTTTTAAATTCATTTGAAAATTTAACTTATTTTAAGAACATATCTAGTAAATCATTTTTTTTTGTAAGATTTCTCATTTTACGCCTATTACTATCTGAAAAAAAAAAACAAATGTTATAAAACTCTGGCCCTTTTCAAAAGATGGTGTAGAAACTCGAAACGTTTTCGGCCTTGGTCGATATCGACTCCTTTGGGAATGACTAGTTTAGATTAATTTAGAAAAAAAACAAACAAACAGATAAGCCAAGTGGCTTTTTGCGACAAAATCTACGTTTCCAGTAAGTTTAATCAAACTCCGAATGGATGATGTCAACTCCGAATATGATTTGGTGCGAAATTCGTTTAATTGAATCCTACAGTGAAAAACTCAGCAGGTTGTATGCAAGACACGACCGATCACGATTACATTAAAAATGAAATAATTCTTAGGTACCCATAATAAATACAAAAAAAAAAGATAATGGTGGATGCACTAAAAGTCACAAATTACAAACTTGCTCTACTTTTAGTGTTTACATTTTTGGCGAATGATCAAAATGACAATTAGATTCTTTCAGAACAATTGATTCTACTCTATTTTGATGCCTTTAACAAATTTTTATATTTCAAAATTTTTGGAAAATATCCTTTAAATGAAAGTCAATTATGATGATTTCAAAGGTACTTAAAAGATCCATTTTGGATACGAACAACCTCAAGATATGAATCTGGACAAATGAAACGATTTTATATCATCATAATTTTCGAGACAGAGAACGTACAAACTTAATCATATTTTAAACAGAGATTAGAGAAGATTTTAAATATTTTGATCGAAAAATGTGAATGTGAAAAATTTAAATAACCGTCAACCAATTAACTTAGTAATAGTGTAATTTTAATGATCTTTCGTTAAAAAGCGTCAATAATCTTCGGAAAGTGTCTGAAAATAGAATGGCAGCAATACAAGGAAGAAAATATGTGACACAGTCCGCAGAACATATTTTGTTACTTTAATTGATTTTCATTTTTGCATATTAAGGAACCAATGCATACGCAACCAAATTTCTTAATTTTGTTCATATTGTAACTTGATTTTATTAATACATGAACGAACATTGTCGTTGTTACAATGCATGTAGTGATAAGACACTTGTTGTTTTGATGTAAATGACAATTCAACTTATACTGGCGGTAACCCGAGTTTAGTAAGGATTCAAATGATATATGTAAAATCGCAGATCAGTTTGTATTGAGCTTATCTCTAATACTGTATTTTATTGCATCTGATAGTTCTATATATGTGAGTGGGTGCAACTTTTTTGTACTAAGTTCCGAATCTTTTGAAGCGTTTTATTCCTGGTGGGACAACAGCTTGTTCAAATCGATACTGCATAACGATTTGCATTGCATTATTTTTACTACACTTCCCTTCTATAAGATTCTTGGAAGCAAGATTAGACCAAAATATTATGCTTTATACGACTAAATCAATTTCTAACTATTCACTTAGGTTACACGATTATTGTTTGGTTTAATAATAGGGTCTGAGGGATTATGCTGAGAGATAGTTCTTTGTATATGTTATTTGGTTTTAATTGCCGCATAATGTCTACTAGACTGCTACTGACATCAGTAGCATAGTGTGGTGAAGAACTACACTTGTTAAACGACCATACTTGTGGACTCGAATTTAGTGTTCGACCCCCTCAAGTAGAAGGTAGAATAGAATTCATTTCTTTCTTCTGATCATGCCTATATGAGCCTGCCTAGGCTAGCTTTTCCGTTCTAAATTTATAACTGATTCAATCTAGAATACCTATTCGTCTTTTCATTTCATATCTCTCTCAGTTAATGCTTGCCGAAAAGAACCAATTAAAATCGATATGATATTTTTTGTATTTAGCCACATTTAATGAAAAAGAATTATCGATGATTATCATCATAACACAACTTTATACTGAATTTATTTGCGCGCCACCGTGTTGTTCGTATGTAAATGGAGATTTCAGTATGCAAACTACCCGTTGACAAATTAAAACATTTTTAAACTTTTTCGAATCAAGTTAAATGAGGAAAATTTATCAATAAATCACAGAGATACAGGCGCTTCAAAATAGGTTTGAAAAATCTATCGCCGATAATTCTAAGTTGGCCTGCTAGTTACCGGAGAATCAAGATAAGCCAAGGGTAAACTAAAGCAGAAATGTATTCGGGCATATATTTATAGATTCCCTTTTGTGCTATAGTTCATACTGCGCAAATCGGACGAGAGTTTGACATCATTCACTGAGACTGTCATTGGCTCGTGAAAACATAGGTCAATTCAATCCAACACAATTTAAATACTTAAATGACGTTACCGCAAAGGTTTAAGTTAAATGTTTTCGAATCGATTGGTAGTTAAATTATATAAATTCTTCAACAAATTACTGAGTTCTAAGCGTTCAAAATCATGACAGAAAAAGTTTACGCGTTTATTTTTACATTTTTTTTTAAATTGACACGAAAACCTCGTACAGTGAAGATTTAGCAAAAGCGACAATCCAACGAGCGAACGCATATACAATCTAGTCATCACCTCACTGGACGAGCTACTTGTTTCGCAGTCAAGCATTAACTGAAATCTAGAAATGATTTGCAGCATTTATTTGGATGAAAACATAGGTCAATTCTAACCATTTTTTCAATAGTATGCTATTGAAATACTGAAACAACGTTGCCATACATGTTCAAGTTAAAAGTTGCCGAATCGATTGGTTGTTAAATTATATCAATCCATCAACAAATTACTAAGTTATTAACGTTCAAAATTATGACGCAAAAAGGTTACGCGGCTATTTTTGAAACTTTTAATTGACCCCCGGCCCCGTATAGTGAAGAGTAGGGCATTTTTAATCCCAAAAAAGTTTGTTAAAATCCATTTGACTATGCCTAAGGAACCGAAGTGAGTTTTGTTTTCCGAGATTTTAAATGCAATCGGATACCTGTACAGCCAAAGCCGATTTGGTTAACCATCAATTAACGTGGTCTTTCCATCGTCTTCTTCAAAAACGGTTTAAAATTTTTCAGCACTCTTCACCATATATTACCGGAACCAGACGTCGGATCTGGATAAAATTCAAAAGTTCGCTATAAGACCATAGGAGCTTTCTTTTGTGAAAATCGAGTGTGGGATCACTTCAGAAAGCGTAGTATTGAATTTCTCTTCAGGAAGGAAAATTTAACCCTGTACCTCGATATATAAAAGGTACGAAACCTGCAGTTGAACAAATCTACTAACATCATGACAATACAGCTCCTTTCGAAGTTAGAAGTGGAGGTAGCTGAATTCGTTTCCACACAAAAACTCATAACAATAACTGCGTTGAACATAAGAAAGTCAAGTTTTACATATTTTACGTTAAAAATGATTTTAATAATAAATAAAATGAAGCAGTATGGTGACTTGTTTTCCTTCGAAAGTGTAGGAGAAATTTTTCCCTAGCGTAGGTAATGGAATTCAAGTATTCCGTATGCATAAAGAGTAATGAACTGAATGTAAGAGAACGTTTCAGAATAATTTCTTATGACAGTGAATAATCAATTTTGTATTCTATTGCAATAGCATCCTGTTACTTTTCGTATTTATTGTTGTATAGCAATGAATTTAATAAATATTTGATCTTAAGCTAAATAGTTGATTTCTGTTACATTTGCATTCCTATTTGTCCTCGATTTTATCACCGGTATACTTATCTTTATAATATAATGATGAGATTCATTCCTTTGAAAGAAAAGTGTAGGGGAAATTTTTCCCTAGCGTAGGTAATGGAATGCAAGTATTCCGTATGCGTTTTGGGAGCCTACTCAATCTCAATTAATTTTCGGAGACGAAAAAATTTTATTCAAATCGCTACACCTACCCGAGCCTATACTACAATACTACAATAAGGTTTGTCTAGTACGACTTACGACAGTATCAACCAGTTAAAAGTGAATAAAAATTTAAAAATGAAATACTTGTTTCGATGCATCTTCTCGTCCGAGAAGAACAACTAGAAGATTAACATTGAGGTTAAATAAAACGTGTAGCGATATGAACAAGATTTTTCCGTCTACGAAAATTTATTGAGATTGAGTAGGCTCCCAAAACGCATACGGAATACTTGCATTCCATTACCTACGCTAGGGAAAAATTTCCCCTACACTTTTCTTTCAAAGGAATGAATCTCATCATTATATTATAAAGATAAGTATACCGGTGATAAAATCGAGGACAAATAGGAATGCAAATGTAACAGAAATCAACTATTTAGCTTAAGATCAAATATTTATTAAATTCATTGCTATACAACAATAAATACGAAAAGTAACAGGATGCTATTGCAATAGAATACAAAATTGATTATTCACTGTCATAAGAAATTATTCTGAAACGTTCTCTTACATTCAGTTCATTACTCTTTATGTTACACTTGCATAGTTGTTTGAACCACGCCATGCAGTACTTAGGATCTTTTTTTTCAAATCCCTAAATGGTGAATTTTTTCTCACCAGCTCTTTCGCTCATTTCTTCACCTCCTCATCCTTGATCCCACCTATGTGCATCTTCAGCGAAGTGAGGAGATTGAAATCTGATGGAGTTAGATCAGGAGAATGCAGGTAGTGGTTCAACACGTAAAACGTCCCATCTCAAAAAGGTACAGGAGTTTCTTCGTTGCGTTGGTCGTGCGAGGTCTGGCATTGTTGTGCAGCTGGCAGACTCCCTTCGTCAACATGCTCATTCTTTTATTTCGAATCGCCATTTTAATTTTTTTTTACATCTGACAGGAGCTTTTTTCTTCGCAATGAGGTAGCTAATGATGGCGCGAATTATGCACAATCAACATTTTTCGAGAGAGATGATACTGCGTCAAGAGTTTTCAACAGACCAACCTCGTATTGGTCTCGTTTTGAAGGGGAGGGATCAGGCTACACGGCAGTGTTGCCAACATGTCGAAAAAGTATTCTCTACTGTTGTGACACAGTACACTTACTCACTTGACGTGCCTCGTACTAACAACGAATGCAGGAACAGCGGGGATAAAAAAATCGATTCCGATGTTAGAAATCTTAGATGTTTGAACTCTACCTTGAAAAACAAAAAGTTTTGGAAAAAAAAACAAATAAATTTTTTAACCACTCGAACATGGTCTTTCTAACGAAATGGAAACAATGTGGTTCTAATATTTTTTTATGAAGAATGATTCTGCCAAATACTACGAGTTTCTAAGAGATATTTTTCCTATGGAGTAAGAATAACAACGATTTTTTGCTAGATATGATGGTTTTTATTGAAATTATAGTCGTGAAAGATGAGAAGTAAGATGAAAAATAAAGTAGCATTTCATCAGATGAAACTATTCTAGAAGTTCGAAGAAATCGATTAAGAACAAATGTGTATAAAAACCTGTTTGTTCAAGAAAAAAAATTATCGTGAAACGAGAAATAAGATTTGATACGTTTGAGTTATGCGTCGAGTGAAAGAAAAACGTATGTAAATGTTGCATTTTACGACATGGAAGCAGGGTCCGATGCATCTATTCTTCGCTCATTGAGTTCTGTCCGGAGAAAGATACTAAGACCCCAACCCCTAATGCTGTTTATGTTATTTTATTAAAATGAAAAATATCTTGATGCTCACCAGTGTCGCTTTTTCGTATTGGTGGGACCTGAGGAAAAATTAATTTGTGTGCCCTAACCGTCAACCCTAGTCTTGTCGCGGGCCCCTTAAGACTACTTGGGACTACACACTATAACACCTAGTATTTCCAACTCTACCTTCATGGAACTACCGTTAGTTATTACTGCAGAATTATCGGTGTTCAGTATGGACGTCTGCAACGTTCTATCCTACTCTTTGTATCCTTTGGCTTTGAACCACACGCATCACTCCAGGGGATCGACCAGGAGAATGCCCAGGTCGGTACGGCGATTCCGGAGTCTCGACGACCCAGCGTTGGTTTACGTCGCAAAACTACTCTGCCAGTCCCCGATGATAAATCTAGCCTACACCGACTGAAAGTTCCCCGACGACGCAAATTTTTCCGGAACCGACGCTTCCAAAACCCGTAAACGATTTGATCGGCAAGATGCCTGGATCGGTCCTGTGATTCTGGTTTGAGGATGGCTTCACTGGCGCCCCGATGATTCATATCGGCGCTACGTCGCAGTCTACTCGTCTAATCTCCGACGAAGGCACCCTATGGGTCCGGGGAATGTGCCCCTACTGCCCTTCAGTAAAAGCGGTCCAGTTGTTCACTTCAGTTTTGTCAGATACATTGTGAGTAGCAAAAGGCTCACAATTTCTTGCACCTAGCATACGACATCCATCTAAAATCTTCATTGGGGAATCCAAACTTTTGTCTAATTCGACTTTTGTTTTGTCATTCCAGAACACCAGCCCCGAACCCATTCCGGCAAGCATTCGATTCCAAGCGGGTGATCGCTACAAACAGTGCCACCACATCGCGTGGCACTTTCGTCAATTCGATCAAAACGAAACCACCGACCAGTACATCGACGTCCACAACGACGAGCACCACGACGAAGGCGGCTCCGTTATCCCGATTCATTCATCTACCGGCCCGACCGGTGATCCCTTCGATCAACATCACCCACAATGGATCGGCAAAATCGGCGGAAGTGATCTACGACTACGATGACTACGCGGAGGACCCGAAGGACGGAAGTGATTTCGCGGACGATCAACAGGAGATTAGAGACTTCAAGACGACGACAGCGCAGAAAAATAATTCTATCAGTGCTGGTAAGGATGAGAAGAAAGCGGTAAGCAGCACGACAACCGTCGGTGCTCCGACTAGTACAACGGGGAAGGAATACGAAAACGAGGAACGCGGAGGGAGTCTTAATAACATTAACGAAAACGAGTATTATGACGTGGTCAATGAGAACGACGGGCAAAGGAATTCGGAGAAAATCGAAGATCATACAGTTATTTTGACGGATAACTTCTATTTACCGAACTCGGGATCGGAAGAAATAACCGATGAGGAATTTGGTGAAGAGGAACTAGAGGAACAACACAATGAATCGAAGAAAGTTGAGCCTCTCGTGCCTCAAGTACAGGAAGATAAAAAGTCGGAAGCGGAACCTGCGTACGACGATGACTACGTCTATGATGATGAGGAGCCTGTGATTAGTACGACGGTGCAAGCAGACGTAAAACCACCGTCGCCATCGGCGAAGGATGAGTTGTCAGCCGATATCGATACACTATTTTACTCGGAGGAGGATCCCAAGGAAGAAGCTGCCATCAATCATTCCGGCGAAGATTCTGTGCCTTTAACCACCCGGGCAACCACAACGGAAGCGACTTCCACGACCAGTACGACTCCGACGTCAACGACAGAATCTACGAGTCAAGAGGCGAGTAGCACAACGGAACGAACGGTGAATAGTTCCGTAGAAGCCGAGCTAACTTCCAATGCAACCACCGAAAGTTGGGTCGTGGTTGCGTCAGTTCAAACTAGCAGAAGTGTGTCCGGAGCTCGCTTTTTGCCATTCCCTCAGGTGGAACAGGAAGAGAAGAAGCAAAGTTTATCGGAGCTGGATTCGAAAAATAGTAACGAAAATGACGAGCTTGAAGTGACTACTTTGAGTAGTCAGGAGGTTGACCGAACCACGGTTGCCCCGCAGGAACCCGTTATAGCAGTGACGGATGATTCGGATGTTCCGACTACGGAAAAATCGTTTAGCCATCTATCGTTGTCCACGGAAAGTATCAATGACAAGTTGGATCGTGTACAGTCGGAATTGTCGGTTGGGGTCCTAACGGGTAAATTACCGGTGCTGAAAGAAATGACGGTAGATGATTCGAAGAACCCAAGCTCCCTTCCGTCAGTGGTCATAAGAAAATTCCAACCGAGAGTTACAACGACAAAGAAACCTCGTCCAGGTTTTACGACCACCACAACAAAACCAACAACGAGCACGGAAAATTTAGTTAAAAAAATTAATTTTGATGCTATTGCGGTAGATGACATTTCGTTCTTGCTACCACCCGACTACAAGCAGAAAAATGCATACAAGACGAAAAAATTCGGAGCCAGTAGCACGACGCATGAACCTTTGGCCGCTGCCAAAGTTGTGTTGAATGAAGAACCGTTGAGACCGGAGTTCGGAAACCGATTCCGACCGGCCAACATTAGTAGATCGTATAAAAGTAACGCTCCGATTCAGGAGTTGAGCTCTTTGTTACCAAAAGATTACAGATTGAATAGAACGGAAGACGAATTGAAGACCACCAACAATCTGAAGGAACTGATAAGCAAAGTAAGGGTGGGCGAAAAACCAAACGGAACTTTGGATCTGCTCAAAAAGGCTCAACCGGTGGACATCAGCTCATTTTTACCTCCGGACTACAAACCACCGGGCGAATCGGGTCCCAGCACGAAACCCGCCAAAGCTAGTGTTATCGAAGACGACGTGAGTAAGTTGTTACCTCCAGGGTATAAAAACTTTAAGACTTCGAAAAAACCAACAACAACAACGACAACCGAGGTGCCATCAGTCGTTGACGACGATGTTAGTAAGTTTCTGCCGCCAGGCTACAAACCACCGAAAGGAGAGCTCGTTGTCAACGAAAACATTGGCAAATTTTTACCACCGGGCTATAAACCACCGAAGACGGAAGCATCCACCAAAGCTTCAATCGTATTCAACGAAGATATCAATAAGTTCCTGCCACCCGGATACAAACCACCAGCTGAGGACAAAATACCGGCTCCGGAAATTATTGATCCCTCAACGCTGTTCAAACAGGTCAAGTTCAAAGACGTATCCGCACTTTTGCCGGATGGCTTCAATGAATCTAAATCTGAATCCGGTTCCAGTAACAATAGCAGCAGCAACAACTTCAAGGTTGTCTTTCCCAGTCGACCGGGAATCAAAAAACCGGGTTCTGGACGATCAACAACAGCCAAACCGGTGCATGCCGAGGGACCAGGAGCTCCTGACATATTGATCCGTAAGGGACCACCCACTCGAGCTACAACCGAGTTCACCGGATGGCCAACGCCATCGACTACGCCACTCTCGATTGAAAAACTGCTCGAACGTCAAAAGCAACAGGAGCTATTGGAGAAATTGCTAGTGGCTCCCAGTACTACAACGACTACAACTACTACGACTACCACGACGACCACAACACCGAGGTAAGTGAAAAGCGGGTTCGACCTCTAAAGTTTTGAAGCTATAAACTTGTAATTTTCTATTCTAGACCGACGGAACCTGGCCTGTGTCACTCGGAGTGTGATTTAGCCGGTACGATCCGTATTGTAGACGGAGTCAATTGGGTGCCGGAACTGTTGGATCATAACACTGCTGAATGGAAGCAGCTTGCCAAGGAAGTGGAAGCCCAGCTAAACGAAGTCTACAGCAACGCACAGAATCTTAGTAGATGGTACAAAAAGGTGCGAATCGATAGTTTCAGCAAAGGTAGTGTCCTAGTGGATTACTTCGTTGAGTTGGCTGATCTGACGCAGGACGTCAACACGTTGGAGATCAAGAAGCTGTTCCACGAAGCGTTGATGCCGGTACCGGTTGTAACGACGACGCTGGAACCTAGCACGGAATTGGACGGAGCGGACGATGGAGAGCCAGAGGAACTTGTTAGAAAATCAAAAGAGAATTTACAATCAGCGATACCGAGGGTAAAGGAGGTGTTCCTGTTGGGCAGGTTCAAGGTGGATCCAGTTTCGACAGATTTCACCGGTAAGCATTACGTTGCTGTTTCCTAGCGCAATTGGGCAGTTAATCACTCTTAATTTTCAGTCATTCCGAAACAAATTCTTCCCACGATACCTCCCGAGGAGGAAGATCAGCTTCTACCACAATGGGCAATCGCTGGTATTGTCATAGGTTTGGCCTCACTTCTTTTTGTTGTCATTTTTGGCGTTTCTGTGGTATGTTTTACCTTTTTGTGTACTTCTATTTCCCGCAAACGAGTACTCATGACGGATGTTTGTTTCAGCTCATCAATCGTCAAAAGGCAGCTAAGAAGAAAGCCCCAACCCCGCTGACGGCAGATATGCTGAACGAGCTGAACAAAAATCACATGGGAGGAATCGATAACTTTGGTTCGGAAGATCTGTACAATCTCGATGACACGTGGGAAGATCATACGCACGATGTAAAACCCAAGGTATGGCGAAGAGGATCAGATTTTGTTTCGCACGATCTCAATTGTAATTTGTTACCGTTTCTTCTAGCAGCGCTTCTCCAACTCCATGCACGGTAGCAGTGCGTCGAATATCTACGACAGCTGGCGATCGCAACGTCATCCAAACGACAACTACTTCTACGATGACTTTGGACTGAAGGGATCGCATTATCCTCCGACGAATCACCACCACCACCACAGGTTAGCAGATGCGGCCTTCATGATGCATGAACCTCCGCCACCGGTGATGGCCCTGTACCCTCCGTATCACCATGCACCACCTCCTCCCAGCGGTCACTACAACACCAACTCGCGACGATACTACCGAGATTATGATCCCAATTTTTAAGGGACGCCCCCGATTTTCATCTTTCCGTTCCCTCTCATTATGATGCAACGATAGTGCAATTGCTGTCAGTATCCTCGTTGCAGCGACTTATTTTCTAGGTAGAGACAATTTTATTCGCTGGATCAATGCTCTACTCAACTGTACCTCTTCCACTCAGATCCCGTTTGTGCTGTACATCTGTACTCCCTTAGTTTATGTAGTGTAAGACTTTATCATAATGTAGGATAATTTCTAATGTAAATAAATTATTTATTTTGTAAAAAAAAGGATACAAGTCTCAAAGATAAAAACAGTAGTAGAATAATCGAAGAGCAGTGCATGATTTATAAAGTTATCCGAAATACATCCGGACAGATGCACAATGACCAGTGACATATCTAAAGCAATCTTAAAGCGACCCATACACCTTCAGTTTTTTCGTGTCTGACGTCATGATTGAACGATTAACTGAAGTGACTTAAGAGCAGAGCTGCTAAATGTCACTATCAACGAGCAACTTTGCACGACGAAGATTGGAAAATTTATGTCACTGGAGCCGATCTGTCATAACTTAAATTCATGACTGACAATTTGCAGCACTGCTTGAGAGTTCATTCGGCCAAACGTCCGATTTTTTTACTGAAGCTCTCGAGCTTAGTTTCATCGTGTTTGGTTAGTTTCATGAAAAAAAACTGAAGAAACTGACATGAAGACAAAACGCAAACCAGACCTGACGCCACACACGCTAATACCGTTTTCGTTTTTGAACCTAGACGCGGGCTACTCTGACTCCGAGTAAAACGAACACGTGGTACGCGCCCTAAACAACAACTCATGAAAAAAAGAAAAAATAAACAAACTCGACTGGATGCGTGGTGTGACCCGAGAAAATTTTCAGAGCGAAACTACGCGATTGGAGTCCGATCTAGAGCGACATCAGGTTGCTAAAACAAACATATCAAACGATGTTTTGGCGACTCTGGGTCAGCTTCCGGGCTGCTCTGATCAATAAACGAAAACGGTATAAGTTTAGATAATCGTTCAGTTTTTTTATTTCGTTCAAGATTCATTTGAACTGTCCGGAAAACAGAGCGTGTATGGGCCGCTTTTGATCTCACAATGGAAATTTGGAATTTCAACAGTTTATGCTGGGATTCTACACAAACTCTTAGAAAAAATGAAATTTACGCTTGACGTAAATTCAAGTATGCCGTAATTTCTTTGGTGATGACACACTATTACATCTACTAACATGTAAATGTAAATCTTGCGTCTGTATCGATGTAAACTACAGTTAAATTAACTGTGAAGTTAATGATATGACTTATCTTTACATGCTATGTATTGTGAATGTAAGTAAATCGCGACGCTTCTTTTATGTGCATCTAAGAAGATGCAACATTTTTTAAGTGTGCATTTAGAAAATTTCGCAGAATTCGGTAATTTTTTACCGAATTTTCAACAGCTGAACATTCGGTAATCAGTTCGGAAATTAAATTGATTACCGATCGTTCGGTAATTGCTGAACTTTCAAACAACTATCGTAAACTGTAAATCAAATGGATCTAACGGATTGTTCGGTAATTTTTTGTTTGTTTGTTTTCCTTTGGTTTAAATTCTGGATTTTCGGATTTCATAAAACAACACAAATTCACAAAAACGAATGAACCAAGTTCTAACCTGTTGCGGCTGTGGTTTTATTCCACGAAAAAAGGGTCAAATGTTCCGACTGGCCGGAATTATGAGCGCCTTCCAAAACACGGCACAATCCGTCGAGTACACCAGAAATTATCCTCGATCGATTTGTGTAGGCAGCAAGTGGACAAGTGATAAAAAAAAAATTTTCTGCTTATAAGTAAACAAAAAGCTTTTAGTGGTTCAAATGTTTTAAAAACTTTAGCACCTGTACCTCAATCCATTCATGATTTTTTTTTCATTTGGATTAACCACTTACACTTACTGAAAATTTAAATAACTGTTTGACAGTTAGTTTCACCACAATCAGTTTTCACAGAAGTTCGGTTATTGGAAGATAATTTTACTATACGGACAGTATGGTTTTTACCGTACTCGGCGACTATTCAGATTTACCGTATGAATTGTATGTCTACATACAAAATTCTGTAATAAAAATTTAAGTAAAACTCCGGTAAAAATTTGCATAATTTTTGTAAAATATAACTCATGTACCGAAATATCGGTCATTTCTATAGATTACCGAACAATGGAATTAAATCTTAGTGTGTAGAAGGAACTGGTCTTTTACCAGTTCTACATATCCAAAAAAATTGATTTAAATTTGTATATTCAGGTACACTCTCATACACGTTGAGTACTTGTAGACATTGGACAATTTCGCTGCGAAAAATAATTGAAGGATTTCTAAACATTACGATTCGGCTCTTTACTCTGTGGTTTGATTAATGATCCACCCTGGAGCACATCGAATACATCGAAAACCACCACGACTGCAATTACTAAAGTTATACATTTAGCATATTGATAGGCGCATTTTGCATGTGCTGAGTTGTTTGTGACGTTTTGTGCTAGCCGTGGAAGATATTGATTTTGGCGTTTAACGTTGTCCACAGTTGATTTAGAAGGGGAAAATGGGGTGAAACGCAAATTTTTCACTTCTCTCAAGTTACTAATTTTGTAACTTATTACATGACATGACAAGATAAAACAAAACATTTTGGACGCTAAGGATTGAACATCTTTAAAAAATAAATAAACGAAAGAACATTAAACGTAATGTTCGGTATTCGTTTCGTCAAAATTTGCTTGAATTATGAAAGCGTCTATTCAATGCATGCTTCAGGAGTGTACATTACCAAGAGATTCACGTATACGTTTTGATATGAAATGTATTATTATTGGTCAGTCCCGCACCCAGAATTTTGCTGTGGGAGGGGGGCCCGTAGAAAAAATTTTAACATCTAGCTGATTTTTCTGTTCTGTTTTGGACGCGCCCTTAGTACCATTTTGGATTTTTGGAAGCATGAGAGCGTGTTCTAAAGTACAAATCAATTATAAAGAATTTCTGAATTAACATGGAAAGTAATTAGCAATTTAAGTAACGTATCACAAATTTTGGAAAGGAATGATATAAAAAATTGTAACATGTAAAATGTTATAGATCGACTTTTCTTATATTACATAAATCCCATAGTCTGGATTCGACCTCAGATTCAGGAATTACAGAGTGATGAGTGTTGAACATTTCAATTCGTCATTAGAAGTTCAACAACAGAAAAATTTTCTTAGTAGCAGTCAAAACGGAGCTCACATAAATTGATCAGAGATGACAACGACCATTTTCACGAATGCAAGATTGTATTTGAATGGAAGGTCTTATGGTTTTATAGATTTATATAGGATAATGGTTGTTCTAAATTTTAAAGTGTATTCCTTTATGACCGCACTGCATGCGGTGAACTAAGATTCGAAGAAAGTTCGCTTTCCATAAGAGCAATTCCAGAAATGCTTAGCAGATCATCAGACTCGACCTTCTCCGATTTGGATGAAACTTTGCACATGGCTTCAGTATGGCAAACCAAAAGTTTTGAACCGATGGAGAGGTCAATCCGACTCACGACTGATTTTTAAAAAGGGCGTATGTATTTTTGCATTTTACAAAAATTGCCTTTTTCAAATCATTGTAACTCGGAAACCGTTAATTGTACGAAAATGGCGTTCAGGAAAAATTTTGATTTTTTTCTCAATAATTACAAAATAATCCGAAAAAGTTATATAAAAAAATCAGGGTTTTATTTTTTTTTGATAATTTTTATTTTAAAGCTGTTATCAAAACCTACAGATTGGTGGCTATCCCATCCGTGCCTTTTGAAAAATGAAGAAGTTACAGCTAAAACAATTTACAGATATAGTCGAAATTTCAAGTTCTCGTTGAAAGATAATCATTTAAACAGTAGAACTAACGTAACTACGTCAAAACGAATAAAAACATGTAGAATCAAAGAGGTGTGCCAGTGTCATATTGAGCATTTGTGATCGCTGTCGTAGGCGGGCTTATAGGGAAAGTCATACGTCGAAAACAGAAGGGCAGTCAACAACGGAACCACAACCATCCACATCGCAATACGATTTAGAGGAAGTACTTCAGCAGCTTCAATCAACTCAGCATCTTCTGAAGCATCAGTCGCGGCGGAGTATTCAAGAGCACACAACATTGAACTCTTCAACAAGGGCATCGCAGGAATCAACGTGTCTCCGATATCAACGAAGAAAACCCGGAATGTTAATTATCCTCGAGAAAAATATTTGGATATTTCAAGAGGTATAAAAAAGCAAATATCCGGGTTCCCGATGGATGAAGAACATCCAGAATTACTCAAAACGAAAGCAGCAGAGTTGGATGAAGTGATTACTAAAATGATAGAGCAGTTTGCTAAGCCCAGGAAGCACTAGGAATGAAAAAGTGCGTTTGTTGTCAGTCTTCCCAAACTCGTGGTCAAAAGAGAAAATAGCCACAAAATTCAAGACGAACAAATACACTTTGTCGGAGGCAAAAGAATCAACGGACGAAAACAAAGCCAAGAAACAAACGGGACACAGCAGGAACGAAACGGTAGAGGTGCTTCAATATTTCAACAGCGATGACGTCAGCAGAGTAATGCCGGGATCAAGAGATTGCGTCATAGTCAAAATGAATGGTAAGTGTGAACGCAAACAAAACGATTGCTTTATTCATCCTTGAAAGAAATTTATTTGAGGTATAAGGAGGAACTTTCAGATCGAAATATTGGATTTAGTACATTTGCAGCATTAAGACCAAAACACTGCAAGTTGTTTGGAAGTTCTGGGTCACATAACATATGTGTTTGCACAATCCATGAGAATGTTTCATTAATGATTCATACTGTTGAACAATATTTCAAGTATGATGATAAGAATTATTATTAAAAAAGCTATTATGTGAATTATCAAAATGATCGTGCTACCTCCGTGAATGCAAAAGTTGTCCAGCGACACAAGATCTGGAGAGAAGCGTTTTAGACAATTTCGAGGAACGTGATTTGACTGAGATAAGATTTGAACAATGGGTTTCTACTAACAGATGTGATCTAGGGAAATTTTTCATACCAGTAGAAGAATTTGCAGCATATTTTTGCGAAAAATTAGAAAAATTTGTGACTCTTGATTTTATTAAAAATCGACAATCTGATTTTCTTAAAAAAGGCAAAATCTAATTTAAAGACAGGAGAAATTGCTATTATTTGTGATTTTTCAGAAAATATTTCATTTGTGCTTCAAAATGCTGTTCAAAGCCACTATTGGAGCAATGATCAAGCAACCATTCATCCGTTTGAAATTTGTTATAGAGAATCAGAAGTGTTTAAACATTTAAATTCCATTGAGATTTCAGAAGTGCTTAAACACGATACCATCGCGGTTCAACTGTTTATTTCTCACTTCATGTCATTCTTGAAAGACAAAATTCAAATTAAAAAAGCAATATTTATGTCTGACGGAGCTGCCTCGCAGTACAAAAACAGAAAAAAATTTGCAAGTTGTAAATTCAAATCAATGTATAACATTGATGCTGAGTGGCATTTTTCTGCAACTTCTCGTGGTAAAGGACCATGTGATGCACTCGGGGGTAATTTAAAGCGAATGGCACGGCGTGAAAGCTTGGCTAAACTACATGAACACCGAATCACAACTGCAAAACAATTATATAAATGGGCAGAGCAGAGACGTCGAGATGTATTCACGATCATGTCTTTTTGTTACGTGTCACAAGAAGAATATGAACGGGGTGTGACCGAGTGGAGTAGTGTTTATAAGGATACCAAAATGATTCCAGGCACACAGAAATACCATTCTTTCGTTCTGATTTCAGAAACCACAATCGTCACAAGACTGTATTCGAATGACGATGCACGTAGTACTCATATAATTTTCAAAAACTTAAAACCTTAAATGTAATTAAGAAATTATTCATGTACATGTAATAATTTTAGATATAGCAATCAAATAAACAATTCATGGAAATATAAAAAATGGTGCTATGATTAAATATTTAAGTATCTCAAGAACAGCTTCTTTTAGAAGAAAGGATATCATGAACAAATTTATTGCCTTTAACATGTAGAATAATATTCTACTGTTTAAATGATTATTTTTCAACTTTCGAATATATCTGTAAATTGTTTTAGCTGCAACTTCTTCATTTTTCAAAAGACACGGATGAGATAGCCATCATTCTGTAGGTTTTAATAAGAGCTTTAAAATAGAAATTATCAAAAAAAATTAAAACTCTGATTTATTTTTATTTAACTTTTTCGGATTATTTTGTAAATATTGAGAAAAAATTCAAAAAAAATTTTCAGTGTATATCGATCCGATCGATTCCCTACAACTTCTTCCTGAACGCCATTTTTGTAAAATTAACGGTTTCCGAGTTACAACGATTTGAATTTTTGTGAAATGCAAAAATACATACCATTCGACTCAGTTCGTTGTGATTTGTGACAAAAATGTTTACTGGATTCTTTCGGAGATTGCTGAACCAATTTTTTCAAACTTCAAATGAAAGGTTGACGATATTGAATTTTTTTCCGTATCCGACTTCCAGTTCCGGAATTATGGGGTGAAATGCACAAAAATAATAAAGAATATACTCTTGATTTTCTCAGAGAAGGTTGAACCAATTTTCACAAACTAAGGTTTCAATGAAAGGTTATTCTGACGCCACAGCATGTCATTGAATTTTATAGTGATCCGACTCCGGAAGTACAGGATAAAAATGCGAGAAAAAGATTTTTAAAAAGAACTCACGTGGGTTTCTCGGGGATTTCTTCGCTGATTTTATTCAGATTTTGAATCCCATAGATTGCTGTCGAATTTAATTCAGATCCGACTTCCAGTTTTTGAATTGCAAGGTGACGTGAGTGACGTAATCGACACGTAAACAATATCATCTTATTTGTGTTCAAAACTATTTTAAGTTGGTTGCGTTAATAAATGGCCATACGAACAGACTTCTGCCATAACAGTCCTCAACTTTTGGTTGCAAAAATACCGGGAATTGTCATCAAAATTTCAAAATTGAATTCATATTTATCATGAAATTCTGTTCTCCGTCTTAGTTCACTACACAGTGCTGGTCATTTTCTTGTTAAGGACACTTTCTGCATCCTCTTTTTTAAATAAACTCTTTTAATCATCACCTATAAGTTGCTAGAAATATCTGTTCGGATTCTCATTTAATTCGATCAAATTTATTTAATTCGTCTCCCCATGCTAGGAGTCTTTGCTACGTCCTATGATACTCTTTGAAGTGGAGGAAGCATATTTGCTAAGTTTGATGATGCCAAAATACAACACTTCTTATAGATACATTAGGAAGACGATATCTCACTTTTAGATGAATTAAACATTTTTTTAAATATAACAACATGAAAAATATATTTCGCGATATGGAAATAACGATAAACAGGCACTTATCATCATATTTGGGCTTTTTGGCTAACTTTTATATGGAGTGGCATCATCCCGCTCGGCCTTTTCGCTGCCTGAGCAGCCATGGCCACCAGACGGCTACCAAAATTGATTCAGTGACGGCTGTCAAATCGAATTTGGCAAAATATAGTCGCCGGTATCTTAGTTAGCCGTGCGTTTTTATCTGTTCACCTTTGCTGAAAATGTCAAAAATTTCGATGTGGAAAAATCCTGGTTGATACGGTATCGTTTGAGGTGTATGTCTGGCAGCGGTGAGGCAGTCGGTCACCAGAATGGCTGCCAGCCATATTTTGCCCGCTGGCAGCATTTAGTCATCCGTCTAGCAACCATGCCCATGTGGAATTGTGCGGCGTTTGCGTAATTTCGGTAAGGGAGACCGAGGCTGGTTGGCCGAGTGCCTTTTATGAACAGGCTATTTTGCTCAGTGCTGGCAACTTTAGTAATTTTAGTTGGGTATTAGGTTGCCCATGTACCGCCGTAATTTCAGGTGTTTTTGTGATGTCGTTTGGACAAGAGAACGTTTGTTTTTTTTTAACAAGTGGGTAATTTTTTTATAAAGTAATATGTGTAATGTGAATATATTTACTTCCTATTCTCAAAAACATGATGCAATGAAAAGGGTATTCTGAACAATACAGAAATGGCAGAACTTTTTCCAGTGTAATCTAACTTATATTTTTTTCGTGAAACGTGATTGTTCTCGAAACAATCATTGGGGTAAGTTAACCGAATTTTGTGCGAGGTTGGTTGGCCTTGTTGTATATTCAATGTAGAGCAATGTGCACTTTAATATTCATTGAATGTTCACCTTTTTTGGATGACATTCTATGTTATTCTAATATTGATGATTATAAAGAGAAATGTGCATGAGAAATAAGTAAAGAGCTGTAAAAAGCTCACTTATGCTGCCGAACCTAAGTCTGAAAGTTAAACTAATTTTAAAGACTAAAAAGTAAGGAGTTTTTTATATTCCTACACAATACAAAATGGTGCACGCTAAATTTTTTCACTAATAAACGTCTTTTATTGATGTATTTTATGTGTTTCAAATATGTATTTAATCAAACTCGGCCAACCGATTAATAGCTTTTTGCCTTTCTCTATAGAAAGGTATTAGAATTGTTGGAAAAACCGACTTTCAACGGCACTCTTTGAAGATATTTTTACCGCTCAATTTTCTCAGAGATGGCTGAATCGATTTTAACAAACTTAAGCTCGTTTGAAAGCTACTTCCGAGCCCATGATCAGATTCGAAGATCAAATGGCTGTGACTTTTGATTCCAGAGATATGGTGGTATAAAAGACGTAACCGACAAAACGGGTTGTTTCTTCATCGCGCCAGGTTCTCGAAGATGGCTGAACCAATTTTAACAAATCTAGGCCCGTTTGAAAGCTATTTTTAGCTAGAAGATCAAAGGGCTGTGACTTTTTTTTCCGGAGATATGATGGTATAAGTGACATAACCGACAAAATACGTTAGTTTTTACCGCTCTTATATAAGGGTGCCAATATTCATCTCTAATTTCGTAAAGCGCTAGTGCTCAAAAGTTTAAGCACCTCGAAAAAAATCCTCATGCAAAATTTGGGCTAAATCGGGCATGGGTAAGGGGTGCTGCCCGGCGATTAAGGTTTGAAAATTTTCGATCATGAAAAAGCATCATAGAGAGTACATGAAATTTCCGAAATCGAAAATTTTTTTTGTAGTTCCAAAAGTCCTAAAATTGCATGAAATGTCGAGATTTAGTGTCATCTCAAAAAAATTCGTCGATTTATTCAAAAAAAATTTTTTTCGAGATGACACTAAATCTCGACGTTTCATGCAATTCTAAGACTTTTGGCATCAAATTTTTTTTTTCGATTTCGCTCTATGGTGATTTTTCAAGATCTATGAAAATTCCACTAAGTGGAAAAATGATACCTACTATGTGACATAAACACTGAAGCATACTTTTGTGAACTACTCGATTCAATCTGAATCAATTGGTGTCAAGAATGAGCCCAAATTAGTGTCAAAAATTATTTAATAAAAAGATAAAAAATATTTTTATGAGACTGTTTAGAAGAAAGTGAAAGGCATTATCACACCACTAGGTGGATTAGGAAGAGTTTTTTCCTGATTTTTATTTAGTAATTGAATCTATTTGACAGCGCAAACCTTTTTTTGGAAAAGTCTAACCAGAATGAGTACAGAAATTCCATAAGCCAAACTCAGCTAGCCAGCCCCGGTCTTCCCTAATTTTAGAAAAAAGTTGAGATCGAAATGAAAACAATTGTCAATTGACTGTAGTTTTGAATGAAAGACAATTCTGCTTTCTGAGTGAGAAAAATGACAGAATTTCATGACCACGCTCTTTTGAAACCGTTTTTAACATAGGTCGGTAGATAATTCTGAGTTTTAATTGGTTCGATGTTCACCGGGACAGCGAGTTTACAATAACATTGAAGATTGTAGAGTTAGGCATTTATATTATTTTTATTTAATATCAATGTTTATAGTAAATTTTTAGCTTACCTTCTAAACATCTAGGTATTCTATCCTTCTAAAAAACTAATGAAAGTTGCAATGATTTACTGTAGTATACACCTAATTTTTGCTCTACAAGCTCGGGGCAAAAAAAAAATGTTTTGCCCTCATTCTACCATCACATTTGACTACATGACTATGCTACTTATAACTACTAGGGATGCGCGAATATAGTTAGCGTTAATCTATCCGATGAAGTTTTTATGGTCAATCCAGTTAGGTAGGTTGTAATAACTCACAATTACTGCTATGAGAACCATGTTACATTGTGGGAAAAAACATTGAACTGTCAAATAAAAAAAAAGCCTTTACAGCCAAGAAGGCCAGCAAAACTGTTGACTGACCGGTACTGATAATGTAGTCTATTCTGAAATGATGCTGCTATTCTTCCTTCCTTCTTTTTGGTTTCAATGAACCGAATCAATTATCCGTGCAATGTTTCTTGTAACAATGCACTACAACCGTGTCCAAATGTTGTGCGTGAGTGAAGTTGAGTTGATTAGATTCGAGTGCGAAGATCACCGTTCGAAATGAAAGGCACCGAATCGCTTCTGCCCCCACAGGCTCCGAGAGAAGGTGTTGAATCCGTTCAGTTTCGTAGTGAAGATTTTTTCTTGTTTTTTTTTTCATTTGCATGTGTTCGTGTGTGTGTCGAAACGAATGTTGTTCAAATAAGATCATTCTGTCGGAGCAGAGAAGAGGGCAAGGATGATGATCTTCTTTTAATCGTCGGTTGAGCAGATATTTCACGGTTCAATGTCAATCATTTGTTCTTTTTTGTGGAATGGTTTTCCAGTTCAACATGATTTTTTGTGGCTTTGATGGCAATTATCTAATTTTATACGATGATTTCACGGTTTAGTGACTTTTGAGTATGAGAGATTAGTCAATGAGTTTGCAGTTGTGATGCGAAAGGTAATGCTCTGGAGTGCACTATATGGATAAATAATGAATCTATGTAAATTTATTGTTTCTTCAATAACTTCATGCTCATGTTTAGCAATATATGTTAAAGTCATCGAATGAACTTTGTATCAAATTAGCGTTCTGCGGCGATGAAAATGGCCGAGTAGGCTGAGCAAAATTTGATGGAAAAAATCGATTTTCATTCGTTCAAAAGAAGGCTCTAGTGAAATTTCTTTTATATTTTGTGGTTAAATGATACCCCTTTTCATAATAGCAAATTTGAGAAATCAATGCAAATTCCATTTTAAAACATCCAATATTTCTATATTCAATTTAAATTTTTATATTCAACTAATAAGGTGTATTGGAATAGTTTCAAAGAATATCTACGTTTTTTAGACTTATCATCTAAGATAAAGATTGGAAATTTTTAATGCTTATCGTCCTAAAATATCGGAACCGGAAGTCGGATCCAGAAAACCTATGATACTGTGAGATGTTTCATTTGAATCAAAGATGTGAACGCATCACAACTAGAATCAATCAACTGGGTTGAAACAATGTATGTAGATGAGTTTTTCAGTCGGTGTTGAACAGTCGTTCGCACCGCACGCGTATAGCTCTTGGCTTCTGGAATAGAGTTTCATTGATTCAAGGCTTCAGTCTTTTTCAAGACTACCTGAATCACTAACAGTCTTTTTAAAGACTAACAATTAGTCAGCCTTTCTCAAGGGTAAACAAAGAGTGATATTAGAGTGACTAAGAAATTAATCAGCTTTTTTCAAGGCTAGCTATTCAAAGAACTATTCTTCGAACTAATCAGTCTTTATTAAGACTACCACAAAATCAGTCTTTATCAAGACTTTTCCAAACTAGGAGTCTAATCGAAGACTAATTTAGCCTAGTTAATTTAATTTAAAATTTCATTCATTTCAAAAATGCCTGCGTCTAACCGGAAAGGCAACAAGCCTAAGGTTAAAAATAATTCAACACTCAATACTAAATCACAATCCGTTATTCAACAATTTTCTAATAACATTCACGATCTTATAGAATCTGAATGTAAAAATAAAAGACAACGGACGGATTGATTCTATGCCGTCTAACAATATTTACGAGATTCTTCCTGAATCCGATTGTAGCGACATAGAAGAAAATTCTTCAAAAATTCCCAAAATGGACGCTTGTCGTTCTGGGAAGAAACAACAATCTATGCCACCGGTGACGGTGATGATTTCCGACTTCAAAGCATTCCGTACTGAGCTTTCTACTTTTCTCCCGGAAGTAAAAGTCTCATTTCAAATCGGACGAAGAGGAGAATGTCGAGTCTTGGTTGATGGATTGGAAGATTATGAACGTCTTATCAGATATTTGTCCGAGAAACTTCATAAATTTTATTCATATGATATAAAATCAGACAGACCTTTCAAGGCTGTCTTGAAAGGCTTATCAAATGATCACTGGTACTGATGAAATTGAAAATGAACTAAAACAGTTGCTTGGTTTTGCCCCTTCCCAAGTAATACTTATGAAAAAAAAGAGCGAATGGTACTTCTAAACCACGCTCTGGAATTTCCAATGAACTTTCCCTAATACACTTCAATCGAAGTGATGTAAACAATTTGAAAACTTTAGAAAAAGTACGTTTCATTTTCCACATTAAAATTCATTGGGAACATTATAAACGGCATAATCGTATTGCAAACTTAACGCAATGTCGTCGTTGCCAAGGCTTCGGCCATGGAACCAAAAATTGTCATATGTATGTACGTTGTTTTAGTTGTGGTGGATCGCATTCGAAAGACGTTTGTCCAATGAATGAAACCACTAATAAATTTTCATGTTCAAATTGCGATGGAAATCATAAATCCAATTATTTGAAATGTCCTGTCAGGGAAAAAATTTTATACACTCGTTCGCTTAGACAACAAGTCAAATCAACGACCTTAAATTTACAGAACATACCTGAAAATCAAAAAACCGTTACAAATTCCACGCCTAATTCTTCTAAGGTACTTATTTCTTCGAATTTAAAACAAAAAATAGGTACGCCTGCCAATTCGTCATCTAACGAAAACAATTTATTGACAGGTTGTCGACCTCGTCACCATCTTCTTCTAATGTCCGTTATGCTAGTATAACAGGTAGAAATCTACCACCTAATTCTTCTAATGTGAATAATCAAAACACAGGACCGCCTTGCAGTTCATCTCCTAACGAAAACAATTTATTAATAGGTAGACCGGCCAAATCATCTTCTTCTAATGGCAGTCTACCAAAAATATTCCTTCAATGCCATTCGCTTCTTTAAATGAAGTTGATTTAGGCGATATAACTGAAAATAAAATGATCTACCTACGAGATAAACTTTTTCAAATGATCATCCGAATGAATTCGACTTCATCACTTTTTGAAGCATTGCAAATTGGATGGCAATTTGCAAATAATATTATAATGAATTGAAAATTTAACAGTGATGTTAAATAATTATTTGAATATTTTAAATTCGAATGATCGATCTTTGAAATCGAAGTGAAGATGAATTTTATAATTTTTTCAAAGTTCACAAAATTCATACTGCCATTGTGACAGAAACTATTCTTAAACCAAATGTCAAATTGAAAAGTAATCCACATTATGTGGTTCATCGATTTGACAGGTTTACTGGAATGGATGGTGGAGTTGGCATTTTTGTCCAACGCAAATTAAACATCGAATTTTACCTTCTTTCAATACTAAAGTTATTGAAAGCTTGGGAATCGAAGTTGAAACCATTCATGGAATTGCCACTCCAATGCACCGGCGAACAATTAAATTTCTTTAAAGGCGATTTGCAAAAATTCACAAGATATCGACCGAAATTTTTCGTAATAGGGGACTTAAATGCTAAGCATGTCCAGTGGAATTGTAGGCAAAATAACAGTAATGGTAAAATACTTCATAATCAACTTTCAACTGGTTACATTACAGTTCTTTATCCCAGTAATCCGACTTGTTTCTCTTCCGTGAAAACCCCGTCTACAATTGATCTGGTTCTAACAGATCAAAGTCACATTTGTAGTGAACCGATTACACATGCTGACTTTGACTCAGATCATTTTCCTGTAACATTCAAACTTTCCAACGAAGCTTTAATTAATTCAATTAGTTCTATATTCAACTATCATAGAGCTAATTGGTTGGATTACAGATCTCACATTGAAAATCATGTGGATCGTGAAACTATTTTAGAAAATTCTGCGGACATCGACACAGCAATTGATAATTTGAATCATTATATTATCGAAGTTAGAAATCTTTCAGTTCCCAAAGCTCAAACTAAATTAAATTCTCCTATCATCGATGACAATCTTCAACTGCTCATTCGGTTGAAGAATGTCGACGACAATATCAACGTTATCGCTAAAGAAGTTGAACAAATTAAACCATATTCTAAACCTTTCTGGAAACTTTCTAAGGTTCTTAAGAAACCTGCTCTCAAGGAAGGAAATAAAATGCTTTTTACAAATGGCGAAAAAGCTCAAAAACTTACTCAGCAGTTCGAGAGTGTCCACAATTTTAATTTGAACGTTGTGAGTCCTATTGAAAATGAAGTCTCACTGAAATATGATCATATTTCAACTCAAGTGTTATCACACGATGACATTATTGAGACGAATTTTGATGAAATTGAATCAATTATTAGGAAACTCAAAAACATGAAAGCTCCTGGTAATGATGGAATTTTTAATATTCTTATTTAAAATCTTCCCGATGTTGCCTTGAGACTCCTGGTTAAAATTTTCAACAAGTGTTTTTCATTAGCTTACTTCCCAAAAAGATGGAAAAACGCTAAAGTAATTCCTATCCTCAAACCTGATAAAAACCCAGCAGAAACATCAAGTTATCGGCCAATTAGCTTACTTTCTTCTATCAGTAAACTTTTTGAAAAAATTATCTTGTTGAGAATGATGTCTCATATAAATGATAATTCAATTTTTTTACCAGAGCAGTTTGGATTTCGTCATGAACATTCAACTACTTATCAACTTGTCAGAGTAACGAACATGATAAAATCAAATAAATCTTCTGGGTTATCCACTGGAGTTGCTCTTCTAGATATAGAAAAAGCATTCGACAGTGTTTGGCACAAAGGTTTAATAGCAAAAATGTCTGATTTCCAGTTTTCTATTTATTTGATCAAAATGATTCAAAATTATTTAATTGATCGTACTCTTCAGGTTAGCTATCAGAATTGTAAATCTGAATTGCTACCCGTACGAGCCGGTGTTCCACAGGGTTCGAGCGTAGCTCCAATCTTGTATAATATTTTCACGTCTGATCTTCCAAATCTACCCGTTGGTTGTCAGAAATCGTTATTCTGTGACGACACAAGTCTGTTAGCCACAGGTAGAAATCTAAGAGTGATCTGCAGTCGCCTACAAAGAAGTTTAAATATTTTCAGTGATTATCTATCAAAATGGAAAATTAAACCAAATGCACCAAAAACGCAATTAATTATCTTTCCTCACAAGCCAAGAGCTTCTTTTCTTAAACCAAAAAATAATCACGTTCTCAAATTGAATGGCTTGGAATTGACATGGTCTGATCAAGCTAAATACTTAGGTTTAACGTATGACAAAAAAACTCACTTTCAAGGATCACATTGAAGGAATCCAGGCAAAGTGTAATAAATATATTAAATGTTTATATCCTCTTATAAACAGAAATTCTAAGCTCTGTCTTAAGAACAAATTGTTGATTTATGAACAAATTTTTAGACCAGTCATGCTTTATGCAGTACCAATTTGGTCAAGTTGTTGTTCCACCAGGAAGCAAACGCTTCAAAGGATTCAGAATAAAATTCTGAAAATGATTTTGAAGCGTCCTCCCTGGTTTAGTACAAATGAGTTACACAGACTCACAAATATAGAACCATTAGATGTAATGTCACATAATATAATAAGCAAATTCCGACAAAAATCGATGCAATTTTCAATTGAATCGATTCGCTCTCTGTATTAGTTAGTAAGTTAGTATATAAGTTCCTTTTCCACATACACAATACAAGTAGGTTTAGAATTTTTCCTACATAAAAATCTCAGAATTGCGGAAGCAAATGATGTCCTCATGGTAATTACAAAATCATGTATTTAATAGGGCTGAAAAGTCACCACTTGTGGCTGAACACCCAATTTAAATCTTAATAATTTAATTTTAACTCATATTCCAATAAATAATTATTTAAAAAAAACTTTGCTCCAGATTTAGACTCATTTAAATCTACGTCAGTAGTTCAAGTCAAGAAACTAGGTTCAGGTCTAGAATCCGAATCAATGCTCAGAATCCAAGTGCAGATTTCTGCTTCAGGTTCAGAATTTTTCTGTCTGAATTCTGATTCAAAATCCATATCCAGATCCAGCATAAACTTGGCGGGCACTGGGGTTCAACATCCTGGTGTAGGTTTAGAATCTCTGTCAATAAGTCTGATTCAAGTTAAGAATTGAGGAATCTAAGAGAACTCAGGTCCAAACCCCAGTCCCAATTCACAGTCCAATGGCAAAATATTGGTCAAGAATCCAGGCACAGAACTCATGTCCACAGAACTCACGTCCATAGGTTCAAAGTTTAGTTTCAGAAGCTCTGTCAAAAGTTCGAAAAAAGAATTCTGATCCAGAATTCAAGTCCAAGGGCATGTTTCGAATTCAGTTTCAGATTCAGAATCTAGGTTAAGGTCTTTATCAGGAGTTTAGGTTCACAATCTCGGTCCAGGTCTAGAATCCAGATTCATGTTCCGAATCCAAGAACTGAATTCTGCTTTAAGGTCTTCCATACCCGGATAAATAATCTCAGTCTAGAATCAAGGTTCAGATTTTTTACGTGAACAACATTGATGAATGTATCAACACATCTTGCACGCTAAGACAACTTGCCGACGACAGCGTTGTGTCTATTATAGGACCCAAAGCTGCCGATCTCCAAGGACCATTGCAAGATACCCTCGACAACTTGTCGACATGGGCTCTTCAAATGGGTATCGAGTTCTCCACGGAGAAAACTGAGCTGGTTGTATTTTCAAGGAAGCGAGAACCAGCACAATTACAGCTTCAACTAGGGGGTGAAACCATAGCTCAGGTCTTCACATTTAAATATCTCGGGGTCTGGTTCGACTCCAAAGGCACCTGGGGATGTCACATTAGGTATTTGAAACAAAAATGCCAACAGAGAATCAATTTTCTTCGTACAATAACCGGATCATGGTCGGGTGCCCACCCAGGAGACCTGATCAGGTTATACCAAACAACGATATTGTCCGTGATGGAATACGGATGCTTTTGCTTCCGATCCGCGGCGAACACTCATTTCATCAAGCTGGAAAGAATTCAGTATCATTGTTTGCGTATTGCCTTAGGTTGCATGCAGTCGACTCATACGATGAGTCTCGAAGTGCTCGCGGGCGTCTTACCGTTGAAAAACCGATTCTGGGATCTCTCATATCGATTGCTAATCCGATGCGACATCTTGAATCCGATGGTGATTGAAAACTTCGAAAGGCTTGTCGAGCTCAATTCTCAGACCCGTTTTATGTCCTTGTATTTTGATTACATGGCTCAGAATATTAATCCTTCTTCGTTTGTTTCCAATCGTGCTCATTTCTTGGATACTTCTGATTCTACTGTGTTTTTCGACACATCCATGAGAGAAGAAATTCGTGGAATCCCGGATCACGTGCGCCCTCAAGTGGCCCCAAATATTTTTTATAATAAATTTAGAACAGTCAACTGTGAAAAGGTGTTTTACACTGACGGTTCAAACATCAACAGGTCCACAGGCTTCGGCATCTTCAATCAAAACATCACCGCTTCTTACAAACTCAGTGATCCGGCTTCAGTTTACGTCGCAGAATTAGCTGCTATTCAGTACACCCTCGAGATCATTGAAACCTTGCCCAAAGACCATTACTTCATTGTCACGGACAGTCTAAGCTCAATAGAAGCTCTCCGGGCAATGAAGCCAGGAAAGTATCCCCCATATTTCCTGGGGAAAATACGGGAACACTTGCGAACTTTATCTGAACGGTCTTATTTAATATCGTTAGTCTGGGTCCCTTCGCATTGTTCCATTCCAGGCAATGAAAAGGCAGACTCATTGGCTAAGGTGGGCGCATTAGAAGGTGATATTTATGAAAGACCAATCTGCTTCAATGAATTTTTCAGTATCTCTCGTCAGAAAACTCTCGAAAGTTGGCAAACTTCATGGAGCAATGGCGAACTGGGACGATGGCTACATTCCATTATCCCTAGGGTATCGACGAAACCTTGGTTCAGGGGGATGAACGTGAGTCGCGATTTCATTCGTGTTATGTCGCGGCTCATGTCAAATCACTACCCTTTCAACGCACATCTCCGGCGTGTTGGGCTTGCGGAGAGCGGTCTCTGCACCTGTGGCGACGGTTATCAGGACATCGAGCATGTCGTGTGGTCGTGCGTAGAGTATCGTGACGCCAGGTCGAAGCTACTGGAATCCCTTAGGGCCCGAGGTAGACCGCCTGAGGTTCCGGTTCGGGATGTGTTGGCGAGTCGGGATAGTTTATATATGCTTCTCATATACCAGTACCTTAAACACATTGATATACAAGTGTAATGTGTTATCCCTCGCTCAGAAAGTATAAACTCCACCTACAGCTTCGACACTAACATCCGCCCGATTCTCTCGATCCCCGTCCCTGTCCACCATCTTCATTGGAACTAACAAGATCTTTTTTTGTCACTAACTTTTTTGTTACCCCTTCCCTGTCTCTTCACCATCTCGATGGCAACTAATTAGATCTTTATCGTTTTCAAACATTTTGTTCCCACATCCCCTTTTTACCCCGTTTCCACAATATTTACTTTTTTTTTCATTCTCTTCCGTAACATCACCATCATCGTCCACGGAAGGCCGCCCCAGTCGAAAACCAGCACGCGGGCCACCCGCCGGGCCTTCGTAGCCTGGGGGTGTTTCCCGCGGACCCACACGGACCGAATGATGCGGCCAACATGGATCTTCGCCAACGGCATATGGAAGACCCTCATGCAATATTCAATTCACCGGCCACTACCGATCGCTTCTCGAGAATCCGCTACCGCTACATTACATAATGATACTATTCTAGTTTTAAGTTAGTCGTAATTAAGATTAGTAAATACCCTTGGCATCTTAGAGCTTAAGCAGTGTGCCTTAAAATTATATTATAATATTGAATAAAAAAAAAAAAGGTTCAGATTCAGCATTCTGATCCAGAAACCTTGTTCGATAACCAGATCCAGTGTGCAGGACCAGGGCCGGTGAAACATGGTAAGCCCAGGTGGGTAGTTTTTCGATATTTTAACAATATTTTGTTTCGCTATTGACTGGCATGAAACGTGTAAATTCGAAGTTTGAAGCGTTTTCGGTATTTTGTTTTAAAACGAAATTGCACATTTAAGGATTAAATACGCCATGAAATTACTGTAGGGTTATTCGAACTGTTGACATAGGACTCCCCAACTAGATTCAAACTCACTGCCAATATTTGTTTTGAGTATTAGTTCAGTGGCCTTGTCTTGTTCCGTATAAACTTATTTGTGTGTGCGAATTTTCGAAATTAATTCTTTGCGAATTTTAGTTACTCTGACCGTTAAGTTCGTTGGGGCTGATGATGGAAGGTACTGAATTCGCGCATGTCATCCTTGCCGATCAAAATATGTCTCGTGCGAAGCGAACGGCGCATAAAACAAATCCATAAACAGTCCAGTCGCTGATGTGCATAAGACATTGCTCAAAAAGTCCCAAGACTGACCCAAATGTCAAACTTACCTCCTTTTTCGAAAGAACCAACCTTCAGATGTCAAATTTTCACCTTGATCTCACCGTGGCGTTACTTGTTCACTTATGAAAAAATGGAAATAACGAGTTCTGTATGCTGATAAAGCATCGGTTTGAGAGGTGTTACTCGCACTCGGATCCATTGAAAATAAAGATTTGTGTGTATTCTGAATTCAAAGGGACCAAATGATGCAATCGTCAGAAAAAGTCAAACAAGTTTTGATAATCGCGACGAATGAACGCAAAATTGAAGTTCGTAAAATTAAATATGCTGAAATGGTTAGGACATTAACTTTTATGATCTTACGCGAAAATCTGGACATATAAAAGGTTTTTTTTCCAATCGAACAAAAGCAACAACGCATTAACGATCCAGAGAGCTGTTTGGCACTGTTAAGTCGCAATAAAAAGGTTTTCTTTCGTTTGTATGAAACAGTGAACGAAACTTGGATTCACCATTTTGCTCCGGAGTCATATTAGCATTCATACGGAGAAAGTCGTCCGAAAATGTAACAGGTAGCTGGAACAATCATGGCGTCAGTTTTCAGCTACTCGAGGTATAATAAACATTGATTATATTGAAATAGAAAGCACCATCTAAAGTGATTATTACATTGAATTATTGATGCGTTTGTAATGCGACATCGAAAAAACCATTTTTAACCAAAACAATGCTCCGTCAATGGAAATAATGGCCAAATTGAACGGATTGAATAGCAGAAATCTTATGAAAACGGGGGAAATCCTGATAAAATGTTTTGGGAAACAAGAAGAATTAGACATGGTTCGTTACACATTGAAGTTTGAATCACCAATTATCTAAAATATATAGATTTATCTACTCAAATCGTTGCGTAAAAATATATCCAATGTATGTGTAATGATATCGAAAATCAGTTGAAAAGTAGTTGAGATGTAAACGTTCAAACCACTGTTTGTACAGTCAAGTTCAATACACGAGTGACTCATTGATCAGATGCTTAAGCTCGTCTCTTCTGGTTGGACTACTAGCTCTACTAGCTGAGTACTAGGGTTCTATAATTTTGATTTTATTTATTATTTCGAGTTACATTAAAAATATTCTTATTGTTATAAATAATACTACCTTCGATATTCATGAATAATACCTATATTGCCATTGTTTTCGTTAGAAATTTCAGGTGGGTAATTACCTACCTTTGGAATTTTCAGGTTGGTAGTACTACCCACCGTACCCACCTCTTTCACCGGCCCTGTGCAGGACCAGAATGATGATCTAGATATCGCTTAGTTATTATTGAGTGAGAGGACTTGCAAGTTTTTTTTACCAATCATAGAACCAAATACTAACTACAGTAATACACACAATCATACACATCTCTATCCCCAAAACCTAATGTTTGTATCTGTGGAACTTTTTGGGTCGCGAATAAACTGTTTGATTTCAAATGTTTTCGTTTCACCTTTTTTATAAATATAAAAATAAGTATAGAATTCGCTCAAACTTTAGGGCCGAGTGTCATACACCAATCGATTCAGCTCGACGAACTGAGCAAATATCCGTGTGTGTGTGTGTGTGTGTGTGTGTGTGTGTGTGTGTGTGTGTGTGTGTGTGTGTGTGTGTGTGTGTGTGTGTGTGTGTGTGTGTGTGTGTGTGTGTGTGTGTGTGTGTGTGTGTGTGTGTGTGTGTGTGTGTGTGTGTGTGTGTGTGTGTGTATGTGTGTTGTCAACTAAGAGGTCGAGATCTCAGAGATGGCTGGACCGATTTTGATCAAACTGGTCGCAAATGAAAGGTCTACCCGTCACCCAAAACGCTATTGAATGGTTTTGAGATCGGATGTTTACTTTTTGAGTTATACGAAGTTTCATGTCAAAATTTTCAGTTTTTTGACAGTATCTGTCACAATTGACCTTGAAAACAGAATATATTTTCAGAATTAGATTCCGCACGGTAATACCTATCCAACAAGCCGTAGATTGTTAAAATCCGTCCATTTTTTACGAAGATATCGAATTTTTTGTGTAAGCGACTTTTTCCCCTATTCCAGCAGTAGAAGTTTTGAGCGGGGGACGGGTATAGCGTGATGGGCAAGTCGATGCCCTTTCACGCAGCCCACTTGGGTTCGATTCCCATCCCCGCATATAGGGCCAGAAAAATTTTCTGGCCCGAAGAGGCGAATGACCTTAAGGTTAAAACCTCTATAATCGAAACAAAAAAAAAAAAAAAAAAAAAAAGTTTTGAGCGCATAAAACACGATTTTTTATACTGTTACATACATTCGTTTCTAAGTACATAAAAGACTGTGTACAGCATGATATTTTGCCTCGGACCGATTTTAGCACGGTTCGTTTTTGACAACATGATCGTTCGAATATGACATATGTAAACCAGATGATAGCAGAATTTTTGAGTTGAAAGCTATTCCATAAATATATTGATTTAAACTACTTACAGCAATAAATGCTGGAAGATCATAACACCTATATACCATTCGATTCAGTTCATTGAGATCAGCAAATGCATGTGTGACATATAATTCACTCAATTTTCTCGCAGATGACTCAACCGTTTTCTATAAACTCACATTCATATGAAAAGTCGTATGCTCCCAAACAAGGTTCCCGAATTATGTTTGGTTCCAACCTCTGGTTCCGGAGCTACAGGATGATATGTGAAACGAAATAAAAACTGTGTAACTCATTTTTCGCGTAGATGGCTGAACCGATCTAAAATTCAAATTGAAACTAAGAGTCATCTAAGATTTAAATGAAAAGTTTTAAGATTCTATAAAACATCTTCTTTTTCAGTCAGATCCAACTTCCGGTTTCGGAGATACAGGGTGATTAGAAAAAAAATGTCTCTTTCACATCAATTAATATCAGGTTTAGCGGGTTAGCAGATCTGGATAGTCGATAACCAAAAAACCAAAAAAAAAAGTTTTAGTGGTATTCAGTTTTCGATTCAGAAGGTACCCAAAAATTTAATTCGCACTACGATTCCTCAAAGATGTCTACATTGATTTTCAAACATTTTAAAACAAATGTAAATTTTACAGCTACTCAGGTGAATTTGTCTGACTTCGGCTACACCGAATTTCGAATTCCGGTTCCAGTATCGAATCATTTCTCAAAGCTCAATCGTTTTCTCAGAAAAGCCAAATCGAGTTTCAGAAACAAAAGTTCAAATTAAAATAAATCCAATTTTATCCAATTCTGACTTCCGATTCTAGAATTGTAGGATGATGAATTTTTAAAATTCAAGCCGATATAGAAGATGACAATCCCGAAAAGTTTGACGTTTCATGCATTTCTAAGACAAAACAAGAAAACCTCGCAACTTCGGAAATCCGCGTAAAAAAGCTTCGTAAAAAACGCGTTAAAAGTACCTCAGTGTACACCAATTTCTCAGCTGCGTTCGACAAAATCAATCATCACATTACGATTTCCAAGTTAAGTAGACTGGGATTTATTGGATAATTTTTATTTCATCATATCTAACCGGTCGTGATCATATCTAACTGGTCGTGAAAATATCTAACTGGTTGTGAAAATATCCAACTGGTCGTGAAATGATACTAAAAATAGGAGACTATACAACCTCACCATTTGCTGTTTCCTTTAGAGTTCCTCGAGGAAGTCACCTTGGACTGTTTATATTTTTATTGTATCTCAACGATCCAAATGTTTCGATCAAGTGGAATGAAACTATTTGTCTCAGAGTTCAAACTAACTAAATGCCTTTAAATGCTCCGTCATCTCTTTCAGTCACAAAAAGTCTGTATTCAAGTTCAACTATGATATTTCGCAAACAATATTCGAACGCGCATCGTCTGTTAAGGGCCTGGGTGTTCTTCCATGTTCCATGTAAAATTTCAAGGAGCACATAGTGTTTATTATCTCCAAAGCCTCTAAGCTATTAGGATTTATTTTCCGCGTTACTAACAAATTCTATGATGTACATTGCTTGTAAGTGCTTTAGTTCGCTCAACTCTCGAATATGCTGCTGTTATCTGGTCACCTTATTACCAAAGCGATGTCTAACGCATTGAAGAGATTCAACGTAAATTTGTCCGATTCGCTCTCCGATATCTTCCATGGAGATATACTTATTTCGATTTTTTACCTGTCCGTCGCGAAGGCGGACGTTTGTAAGGCTTGTTTTGTGGCAGACCTACTTCAGTCGCGAATTGTCATTTCAGCAGAAATGTTACCGATTGCTCTGAGCTATTGCAATTGTTACAATTAGACATTCGACGTCGTAATCTTCGATCTTATTTTTTCTTCGGATTCTCTATATTAGAACCAATTATGATTATAACGATCCCATTGCCTGCGTGTGCCGCATATTTAACAAATGTTTCAATTCCTTCGGCTTTCATTTATCACGTAATGTTATCAATGCTATCGTTCCTCATGTTATTGTCTCATTAGATTTAGTTACTATAGAAGTACTAGATTTAAGGAAGTGTATAATTTGGATGATTGTAATCTGTTCATGCAGAAGATGAGGAGGTTTCATGCCTACTAGAAAGCAAGTTTGGCAGAAACTAACTCCAGTACGCTTTTCCCTGCTCCAAAATAAAAGAATAAAATATGAGAAGGAAGAGAAAAACATTCAGAGTAAAATTCGACAACAAGAGAAGGCGCTGTCTCAGAAAACAAAAGCTAAACAGGAGGCGAAAAATAATTGAAACTGAAATTATGAAGATTAAATCAGAGCATCCTGATGTGATCTACCTTGAAATTCCTTTTACCGAGAAGGAAAAGCTTGCGAGCAAGAAGATCTTGAAACAAAAAAGTCTTCCCAGAAATCTGTTTAACTACCATCAAAATGACAAAATTGTGGGCAATTTTATTTTCGCTTCTACATTTTCCGTATATCAGAGAGTATATATCAACTAAGGACATCCAAAAAATGGAGAATTAAAATGAAATCGTTTTCATAGGGTTTCTCAAAGTGATGTGTTGTATCCGGACTTATTTATTGTGTTTATATGAAATATTTATGCAAATTTTTGAATAACATTCAAGTGGAAAAAAATAATTTATTATATATTCAATAATTGCATTTATTTATGAACCGTTTAATTCCACTATTTTACTGTCACGTTATTACACTTTCACAAAGTCACTATACTTTAATGAAGCATAACAAACGTTACAATACAGATACGCGTATTTCGGAATGTTATTTACATCCTTCTTCAGTGTATCGGTTTTATAAGTTTGTTTTTGTTATTTGTTAAAAACAAACTTATAAAACCGATACACTGAAGAAGGATGTAAATAACATTCCGAAATACGCGTACCTGTATTGTAACGTTTGTTATGCTTCATTGAAGTATAGTGACTTTGTGAAAGTATAATAACGTGACAGTGGAATAGTGGAATTAAATGGTACATAAATAAGTGCAATTATCATTTATTTTAGTTCAACGGAAAGTAACACCTGCATAAAAATAGTGGTGTAAACGCTTCGCTCGAATATCTTGCGTTTTAGTTTACAACTTCGCGCGGATTTCGCGCGTTTTGATTTCGAAATATTTCGTAACAACCCTGCATATTCAAAATGGGCATTCGACCAGAAAAGTTTGGTAACCACTGAATTAGAAGAACGATTATCCGAGTTTGTAAGAGACTGCGGGTTCTACATCTAACTATTTTATATTTTAATGTTCGTTATTAGTCTTTTGTTAGTGTGTTTTTATTGGGATTTGGTAAAGAACTAAATTAAGATCGAAGCGACCAAACTCAAATCCAAGCAATATAAGTTTCTTTGAAT
This sequence comes from Malaya genurostris, assembly GCF_030247185.1. Lineage (NCBI taxonomy): Eukaryota > Metazoa > Arthropoda > Insecta > Diptera > Culicidae > Malaya > Malaya genurostris. Next base: position 73,976,400 of record NC_080571.1, read on the forward strand.
CAGGTTTGAAGATATTCAGTAATGCCGCATCTTTATCCTGGAAATAAAACCAATTGAATATCACAAATCTACATCTACATAGATTTCCTTCTACAAAGTAATTCAGTAGAACTATTTTATTTCATTTATTGTGAATAGCTCTTATGGAAGGGTCTGATGAGTTGTCGTCCTTTTGCTAAGTACGTACACCATGCAGATCGAATGAATTTGAAGAGTCATCATCCCAGCGCAACACGACATTATGCTATCTCATGGTATTCTTCCGTGCACATAAATGTTTCATAATAAAAACATTCTTTGTTCTTTTAATCATAAGCTAACGTATAAAATGCGAACGTTTATGTGGTTCAACAGAAACAATGGTAAAGTCCGATCCTAATTCATTAATTGCCTCCAAATCGATATATCATGCTGGCAGCGTTTTTCGAATTACTAGCTCCAATAGACGGGTCTACCGCCGGTATCCGTTGTCCATCTGCCGCGTGAAAAAAAAAGCTCAATAACAGCAGCATAATTTGCCTGATCCAGCGATGAACCGGTCACCCACTTTGACCGTTTTGGTCCATCACTCAAGATGCTCCGCATTTCAATTGCCGATGATGGAAGGGAAGTGGGGTTAGTGGGGTCAACAATTTTAATTGATTATTTGACGCTCGTCAAACAAAATAAGCACGGTCCGGAGCAAGCGATCGATTTGCGGAGTCAAGTGAAGACTGACCTTTGAACAGCGCACAAACACCGTTAATAATTGGATCAATCGGTCAGGGTCCCAGCGTCGGCACGGCACGGGTGATTATTTTGAGACGCTATTGGACCCGCAGAATCCCGCGATTGGATAGTAAAGGCACCGGAAACGGTGCTGACGATCGGAAGTGATATTTGAAGCTTCTCCAGGGTTGGCAGTGAACGGAATGCGATCGATGCGAAGTGCGAATTTAGAGGAATGTTGATTAAATTTTACATCTTATCCTTCGAAATATTTGCATCATTGACGTAAATCCATGCGTAATGTTTACAAACTAATTCATATGCTATTACGACGATATCCAGTTTTAGTGCATTAAATCAAATTTGATATAACGAAATTTGTATAAGAGTTCACCTTTTCAAATAGTCTTTATCATAATTATTATTCAAAAGATGCAACGCAGTTGGCCAGCATAACGACGATAACCGAATCGGTCAAACAAATTTTCATCTGTGACAGGCTTCGTTTGAAAATTCCAAGGTGTGACATAAAATTAGCATCCAGATTATTTCGTATCAATTCCGGCAAATTATATTCGCTATGGACAGCATCACGTGCGAGTGTCGGCACAACGAGAATCATCCGGCAGGGTGTTGCGGTGATTTTGTCTGTCCGAACGCAGTGCAAGAATTGACGGTAAGTCCTACCGATTATTACAGAATCGAAAAAGGTTCGATTACAGACTGTGATTCCGAAACCTCAATTCACGATGGCAAATCACGCGTCAATGCCATTCGACGGCTGTTTGAGGACAATATCAAAAGAACGGGCACTCATCTTGAAAATGCCTCCACTAAACGGGAGGCTGTGCCAACGGCGTTTGGAAATGATGATGGGTAAGATCAATTATTTATGAAGAGCCGGATTAGCTCATCATCGGTAATGTTTTGAATGTTTTTTACCTATTTTTATATATATATAAAAAATAGGTATAGAATTCGCTCAAACTTTCGAAAATTTTTCCGAGGCCCGGAGGGCCGAATGACATATACCAATCGATTCAGCTCGACGAACTGAGCAAATGTCTGTGTGTGTGTCCGTATGTGTGTTGTCAACTAAGAGGTCGAGATCTCAGAGATGGCTGGACCGATTTTCATCAAACTAGTCGCAAATGAAAGGTCTCCCCGTCACCCAAAACGCTATTGAATGGTTTTGAGATCGGATGTTTACTTTTTGAGTTATACAAAGTTTTATGTCAAAATTTTCAGTTTTTTGACAGTATCTGTCACAATTGACCTTGAAAACAGAATATGTTTTCAGACTTAGATTCCGCACGGTAATACCTATCCAACAAGCCATAGATTGTTAAAATCCGTCCATTTTTAACGGAGATATCGAAATTTTTCTGTAAGCGACTTTTCCCCCTATTCCAGCAGTAGGAGTTTTGAGCGCTGTATGACAAAGAAATGCTTGGGAGCAACGGAAAACACGATTTTTTATACTGTTACATACAATTGTTTCTAAGAACCAAAAGGATTGTGTACAGCATTCTTTTTCATGACATTTAGCCTCGGACCGATTTTGGCACGGCTCGTTTTTGGCAACATAATCGTTCGAATATGACATATATAAACCAGATGATGGCAGAATTTTTTTTAATTATTTTGTTTTAAACTACTTACAGCAATAAATGCTGGAACAACATAACATCCATATACCATTCGAATCAGTTCGTCGAGATCAGCAAATGCGTGTGTGACAAATAACTTCAATTAATTTTCTCGGAAAATTTCTTTTCTACAAATTCAGATTCATACGAAAAGTCGTATGCTCCCAAACAAAGTTCCTGCATTATGTTTGGTTCCGACCTCTGGTTTCGGAACTACAGGATGATATGTGAAACGAAATCAAAATTGTGTAACTCATTTTTCTTGAAGATGGCTGAACCGATCTAAGATGCAAATGAAATCTAAGAATCATCTAAGATTCAAATGAAAAGTTTCAAAGTTCTATAAAACATCTTGCTTTTCAGTCAGATCCAACTTCCGGTTTCGGGGATTGTATAAAAATGTCTATTCCACATAATTTAATCAGGTTTATCGGGTTAGCAGATTTGGATAGTCGATAAAAAAAATTAACTTTTTTCAGTTTTAGTGGTATTCAGTTGTCGATCAGAAGGCACCTAAAAATTTAATTCGTGCTATGATCTCTCAAAGATGTCTTAACTGATTTTCAAATGTTTTGAAACAAATGTAAAGTGTACAGCTACTCAGGTGAATTTATCTGACTTCGGCCATACCGCTTTTAGAATTCCGGTTCCAGTATAAAATCGTTTCTCAAAGCTCAATCGTTTTCTCAAAAAAAGCCTAATCAAATTTCAGAAACAAAAATTTTAATTAAAACAAACTTATATACAAAAATTAATTATTTTATCCAATTATGACTTCCGGTTCTCGAATTACATGATGATGAATTTTTAAAATTCAAACCGATATAGAAGATGACAATCCCGAAAAGCTTCAAAGTTGAACTCAAAACTGTTGTAATTTATTCGTCATATGGCCATACGAATCGGTTTGGGTTATGCTGGTTCCTGAATACCGGCTCTGGAAGTACCTTAAATTACCGTAAACTCTAGAGTGGAACTTACATATCATGGCATGTTTAATCGATTATCACACTTCTAGATTCAAATTCGATCCGATTTGCAGTTTCGACATTACAGAGTAATGAGTGATTAAAATCTCAAATTGCCGCTTAAAACGAGGGTCATTAAAATAATGTCATGAAAACTTAAACACCGAAGAATATTCATGCAAAAAACACATGCGGATTGATAAAAATAGGTATCATCTCACTGCTAGGTGGATTAAACATGTTTTTTTGTTACATACTTGAACAGAGTTGAAACTGCGTATGGATCCGGAGCGTTCGATGAGCGTACTCAGCCTTCCGAAATCGATCCTCGATTGTACCGAAGTCACACCCAACTGGTGAACATTCCGAATGGAATTAAAATCATCACGATTATTCTCGCGGATGATAACCTTGAAGCGGAAGAGCCTTTCGCGTACGAAACGACGGTTTGTCCGGAAAGCGAAATTATCCGACGGTTTGAGCAAAACTTCCGTAAGCACAATAGGAAAATTTGACTGACTTTATCATGATCAATAAACACGCCCCCTTTACTGCGGTTGACTGTCGATTCGGTTCTTGTTATTTGTTGGTTTTGAATGTCAAGGGTTTGCACAAAGCTGAAGTCAATTAATAGCATTCGGATAGATTACTAATAGTTCGATTAATCATAGGAGCGGCGCTTTGGGTTCCTCGGTTTCGGACGGTAAGTTCAGTTCTGGATATCACGTGCCACTGTTTTTAAGATCGGTGGAATGGGCATTTCGAAAGCAGGTTATTCCCGGTAGTTGCAAGTCGTGTATCTCAGGTGAACAATTAAGTCAAACATGTTCAACTTGGCCCTTATTATCGGTATCACTTCACGGTGAAAGTCAAGTGAAGTAAATGTAGCACTTTAGCACGAAAGTCGCTGCCGAGAAAAACGTAATTATTTAGATAAGCTTGTTGTAATGAATACCACATTACCAATATTTTGTTGAAAAAATGATTTTTTTCACTACAGTGATTACTTGGTAATAAGGGCCCTTGATTCTGAATAACAGCGAATTTTCGATTCAAAAATTTGGAAATGAAAACTTACACAGCAATTGTATCATGCTTCAAGACTTCTGATATTATAACGAAACTCAAATCTTTAATCATATCTGATTCTTTATAGTTTATTACAAATTGATGAATTGTTGCTTGATCATTGTTCCAATGATGACTTTGAACAGCATCTTGAAGAACGAATGAATAGTTCTCGGAAAAATCACAAATTACAACTGATTCTTTTTCAGCTAATGAAGATATTGGCCCTTATTACCGTTCTCACTTCCACTTTCACATTCACTTCACTTACATGTCACTTCACTTTTTTTACCTATTACCAATATCACGCATAGTGAAGTGATCACTGTGGTGGAAAAACTAATTTTCTCAACAAAATGTTGGTGGCGTGATGGTAATAATGACACCAAGTTCATCCAAGTATTTACTTTTGACTCTAAAGCGACTTTCGTAATAAGGACCTACATTCACTTCACTTGATTTCCACCGTGAAGTGTTACCCATAATAAGGGTCACAGTCACTTCACTTGGTTTTCACCGTATAGTGACACCGGTAATAAGGGCCATTGTGTTTTTCAAAAATTGCGATTGTTTTTGTCTTTTTCATAAAAAGGCTATACAATCAGTGCAGTAAAACTTAATTCAATTCAATTGAAACCGAATGTCAAACACACTGACGATCTTCCTACTGCAGTAAAATTTACACTCTGACACACGCACACAACGTTCGCTGACGTACCGAACCGGCAGTATTCAGTTCTTCTATCGATTCTCTTCAAATCAAAGCTTAGTTTAACAATCGTCAGTTGATCTCTTGAAGTAACAAAATATCTCTATCAATGGTGTGAGAGCGGCCTTCAAATGAGGTTTATGTAAAAATTCGAATTATTTCAAAATAATAGATGAAAGGCAAAACAGGTAGCTGAAATATCAATTACAGAATACACTTAAATTAATAGTTTCCTCCTTCAGTTTTCATTTTTAATACTACTTTACTCCATTTATAATTCTGTTCATTAGAACTTGCTCACTACCAACAGCGAAGACAATGAAGCAGCTAGACAACGTGGCACTTGAAACTGAGCAAGCGAAACTTCAAATGACTAGGTTCGATTATTCAACTGACGATGAATTCTGGGAGCTTCACTTGAAAATGGCAGCAAAAGTCATATGAATTTGTATCGATATGCTGACGGTCAGTGGCCATACATTTCTTTTTCATCTGAAATCATTCGATTGAAAACGAACTGTGTATAATCACTGCAAAAACCGCCCTTTGAATCGAGGCCGGAGGGCCGAAAAGTCATATACCATTCCGGAGGGCCGAAAGTCATATACCATTCGACTCAGCTAAACTGAACAAAAGTCTGCGTGTGTGTGTGTGTTTGTGTGTGACGAAG